>NW_026895156.1:112500-139918 GCF_033153095.1 Gastrolobium bilobum | reverse complement strand
TTCCAAGAAATAGCTCCTCCAGCCAACATGTAGACATAACCTGACGTGGATCTTTTACTATCTTGGCATCCAGCAAAATCAGAGTCAGTATATCCGACGATCTCTAATTCATCTTACCTCTGATATGTAAGCATATAATCTTTAGTTCTTTTAAATACCGCATAACCCTCTTGGCTGCTTTCCAATTATCCATTCCTGGATGCTATATCAGGGCGAAATGCTATATCAGGGCAAACCTGGGCATACATAAGGCTTCCTACTGCCGAAGCCTAAGGTACCTTTGTCATTTCTATCATCTCAACCTTACTTTTAGGGCATTGGGCGAGACTAAACTTGTCTCCCCTAGATATGGGCGTATCTCCTGACGTACAATCCTTCATGCCAAATCTATCCAAAATCTTTTCAATGTAGGCCTTTTGTGATAACCGTAGGATACCTTGAGCGCGATCTCAAAGTATCTGTATTCCTAAGACAAAAGATGCATCACCAAGGTCCTTCATCTCAAAAAATTGAGTGAGAAGTTTCTTGGTTTCATGCAATAAGCCTATATCGCTACTGGCAAGTAAGATATCATCAACATATAGTATCAGGAATATGAATTTACTCCCACTGAACTTGTGATACACACAATCTTCCACTAAGTTCACCTCAAAGCCATAGGAGATAATAACCTGATGGAATTTATGGTACCATTGACGAGAAGCTTGCTTAAGGCCATAGATGGACTTTTTCAATTTGCAAACCATAGACTTTGAATCTCCCAATACAAAGTTTTCTGGTTGCCCCCGTATAAATTGTCTCATCAATGTTACCATTTAGAAACGCTGTCTTTACGTCCATCTGATGTAGCTCCAAATCCAAATGAGCCACAAGCGCCATTATTGTCCTAAAAGAGTCCTTCGTAGAAACCGGAGAGAAAGTCTCTTTATAGTCTATGCCTTCTTTCAGAGTGAAACCTCTAGCAACTAGACGTGCCTTATATCTTTCGATGTTTCCATTTGAATCCCTTTTGGTTTTAAATATCCATTTACAACCAATGGGTTTCGCACCTTTAGGCAACTCAATAAGATCCCAAACGTCGTTGTCTTTCATAGATTGCATCTCATCTTTCATGGCATCAATCCATTTATGAGCATTAGAGCTTTCTAAGACTTGTTGGAAGTTGATTGGATCATCTTCCTTCAAGCTTAAAATATTTTCATGCTCTTGAAGAAACATAATATAATCATCCGGAATTGCATTTCTCCTTTCTCTAGTGGATCTCCTTAATGGCACTTCTTGAGTTTGTTGAGTTTGTTCTATAGGTGGCATAGGGGGTGTTTCATTATTGTCTTGACCCAAAGAAATGTCAGGGACCAAAGCCTGTTCCATAACAATGTCATGAACAGGGACCTGATCATTAATTGCTTGTTCCGTAATTGCATCTTGTATGATGACAATATTAGGAAGAGAAATATAATTTTCTTCCTTATCAAAGACAACATTCCTTATTTTATCTTCCCCCCCAAACTCAACATCCTCAAGGAATCTGGCATTTCCCGTCTCAAAAAAGGATCTTATAGTGGGATTATAAAACTTAAAGCCCCGAGAGCGTTCAGCATATCCAACAAAATATCAGTTGATTGTTCTTGAGTCCAACTTTCTTTAATTTGGCCTATAAGGCCTTGCTTCTGCTGGACAACCCCAAATGTGTAAATGCCCTATGCTAGGTTTCTTTCCATTTCATAGCTCATAAGGGGTTTTTGTCACTGCTTTGCTGGGAACCCTATTAAGGATATAAACTGTAGTTTTTAGTACTTCTCCCCAAAGTGATTCTGGCAATGAAGAATGACTAAGCATACTCCTCACCATATCTTTAAGAGTCTTGTTTCGCCTTTCCACAACACCATTCATGCTAGGTTTACCTGGCATTGTGTATTGCGGGACGATTCCACACTCCTTTAGAAAGATCGCAAAGGGCCCTGGACGTTGTTCACCTGATCCATCAGATATACCATAGTATTCACCACCACGATCAGATCTAATGGCCTTAATTTTCTTGCCTAACTGAAGTTCAACTTCAGCTTTAAATTCTTTGAACACATCTAATGATTGTGACTTCTCTCGAATCAAATATAGGTATCCAAATCTTGAATAGTCGTCTATGAATGTGATAAAGTATTGTTGACCATTCCAAGAGGCTATAGGAAATGGTCCACAAATATCCGTATGAATCAATTCTAAGACGTCTGAAGCTCTGTTGGAACCTATTTTCCTTATGTTTGTCTGTTTCCCCTTTATGCATTCAAAGCACACCTCAAAATCATCCAGATCAAGGGATTCAAGAATTCCATCAGTCACAAGCCACTGAATTCTCCGTTTAGAGATATGACCTAAACGCTTGTGCCACAGAACCAGTACCAACAAACTAAAGTGAGAGTCATACCCTTCTTTTTGCGCCATGCCTTGTATTTGGAACACTCTTTCTTCATGTGTCCAGATTTCTTACAAAATAAGCAGGTGAATTCCTGGTCCTGCTTCTTTTGCTTTTTTGGCAAAGCATCTGCATTATCCTTAGCTCTCTTTCTTTTCTTGTCTTAAGATGTTGATGCCAAGTGAGCATTATCAGTCTTATCTCGCTGTAACCTCTCATCCTCTTGCACGCAGTGAGAAATGAGCTCATTAAGAGTCCATTTTTCCTTTTGAGTGTTATAACTCACCACAAATTGACCGTATTGTGCAGGAAGAAAGATAATAACTAAGTACATGAGCAACTCAGAGGGCAGCTCTAACTTTAATGCCTTTAGTTTTCCAGCAAGATTAGACATTTCCATAATGTACTCCCTTATGTTTTTCTTTCCTTTATACCTCATGTTTATGAATTTGGACAAGGTTTGACCAATTTCAGCCATTTCATTTCGCGCAAAGTATTGCTCGAGTTCCTTCAGAAACAACTTGGCATCAGTAGTCTCAACAATCGAGCCCCTAAACGCCTCCCGAACGCAACGTTTCATGATCATCAGACACATGCGATTTGAGCGTTCCCACTTCTCAATTTTATCCGTGTTTGGATTTTCCTGAGTGGAAGTGGGTTTCTCAGTCCTTAGCGCATTGTCGAGATCCATGCAGCCGAGAACAATTTCCACATTCTCTTTCCACAGCTTGAAATTTGCCCCATTAAGCATTGGAAGCGTATTCATTTGAACAACATAATTGGCAGCAGTAGCAGAAACTGTCTCCAGAGAACAAAATAAGATAACATACTAATAACATGTCATATGATATAAATATTCAAACACCATCATAAATAAATTACATACATGATATAGACAAATAATCCGAAGTAAAATGAGTTTATTATAAGATACCTAGCACAACATTAATATTTAGTCTGTGGACAAAAATATCAACTTGTAAGTGGTACTCTTAATGTAGTAATCAAACATTGACAATAAGTCCTGTCAAATCATAGCCTTCCTGTGGGCCGACTATGAATTACATGGAGAATTCTTGATAATTGTCACATATTTATTACCACAGGTATGTTTGTTACTTGGTCAAATAATAACCTTCCTGTGGGCCGATCACTATCTGTATAAGCAATAAACACACACATGATCACACAACATATATTATTTGGCCAAACAATAATCTTCCTGTGGGCCGATTATTATTTGCATAAATAAAATATATTTATATGACCAACCTATTTGAAATCAAATTAACCTTTATAAATTTGGCCACTGTGGCGGCTAACAAATCTATCATATTCAATTTCAAATAGAAACCTTTAGGGATAATAAACACATTTAAAAATAAAATAACAACTATAAAGAAAATTAATCTTTATCCATTCTCAATGTATATGTTAGAAATATATTGTAATTAGGGTTTCCTTATTTTGTAATTAGGGTTTCCTTATTTTGTATTAGGTCAGATTACATTAGGTTTGGGCTTAGCCTATTAGTCTGTTTATATATTGTACAACCTTCATCAGTCAATACACACAAAAATATTTCAAATGTTCCTCTCTTTTCTCTTGTTATTTAACATGGTATCGGAGTTATATTAGGTAAAAGAAGAACCGTGCCAATCCCCTTGATTGGACCAGAGACCCATTGGCCATAGTACTAGTGGGAAAAGAACCAGTAGTACAAAGGGAAGTGAATAAGGACTTATTACCAGAAATGTGATCAGAAGCCCCAGAATCTAGAGTCCAAGGGCCAATAGAGTTCAACTGATATATGCCAGCAAAAGAATTACCAGAATTACCAGTGCGAGCAATGGATGCAGTAGGACCTGATGTTTGCTTCTCAGACCACCAAGTCACAAAAGCTTTTGCCTGACTCCAAATAGCTTCACAGGTAACAGCAGGTCGAAAAATCTGCTTGATAGACTGATGAAGAGTAGCTTTAATGAGACTACACAACTGAGCATCAATCATCTTCCATCGTGTGCGCTCATTTTCCGCCATAGATTCAGCTTTAGTGGTGAGATGGGATGTATAATTCTGCCCATCCAACCAGAGTCGCAGATCGGAAGACCAAGTATCATAATTGGACCCATCCAATTTATCCACACTCAACGGAGCAAGGATATAATTTGAGAAAATAGTAGACTCTGACTTTTGTCTCGCCGGAGTCCCAGAAATAGAAACATTGGAGACAAGAGTATCCATAATCAAAGGAAAAAGGCAGAAAGAACAGGTCAAAAACAAACCGGTAGAAGAAGGATCTGTGCGTCAACATAAAAAGAGGTCCAAACACCAAAACAAGACCAGATCCAGAACCTACGCAAGGAGACGAGAAGATCGCAACCAGCTGCGGCCGGAGAGGGGCCTCCACGCGCCGCCGGAGTGAAGGAGAATGGCTGAGATGTCACGCGCGCGTGAGGGCGCGTGTGACCTTGAAATTGGAACAGACCGGTGGCGTTGGAACTGCGCGGCGGAGACGATCACGGCGGTATGTGGATTGCCGGAAAATGTGACCAGACGGTGGTTCTGGACGAGACAGAAGTTGTATGCGGAGAGAGAAGCGTCCAAAAAGTGACAAGAAGACAGCTCCGGAAGAAAAGAAAAAAAATTAACCGACGATGAACAGTGGGTTCACCGGAAAAAAAAATTCAAAGTTCTTTTTAGGCTTTGATACCATGTTAAGAAACTTGAGGTATACCTTGGGATACACCACCCCAAAAGCTAGCTCAAAGGGTGGGAGTGCCCAAGACCTTATAAACTCCACATTAGTTGCACATACAACCAATGTGGGGCTACATATCTCAACACGCCCCCTCACACAAGAGCCCATTGGGCTTGAAGAGTGGACAATGCAACAGGCCCAGCCTACCTGTGCTAAGAAACGCCACAAGAGAAACTGGGGGACGGCGAGGCTCTGATACCATATAAAAAACCTTGGGATACACCACCCCAAAAGCTAGCTCAAAGGGTGGGAGTGCCCAAGACCTTATAAACTCCACATTAGTTGCACATACAACCAATGTGGGACTACATATCTCAACATACCATGTTAAATAAAAAGAGAAAAGATAGGAACATTTGAAATATTTCTGTGTGTATTGACTGATGAAGGATGTACAATATATAAACAGACTAATGAGCTAAGCTCAAACCTAATGTAATCTGACCTAATACAAAATAAGGAAACCCTAATTACAAAATAAGGAAACCCTAACTACAAAATATTTCTAACACTCCCCCTTAAGCTGGAGCGTATAGGTCATATGCACCAAGCTTGTTACATATAAACTCTATTCGAGGGCCCCTCAAAGATTTTGTAAACACATCTGCTAATTGCTCATTAGAGGGTACAAAGCTAGTTTCAATTTCACCAGCAAGAACCTTTTCTCGAACAAAGTGGCAATCTATTTCTATATGCTTGGTTCTTTCATGAAACACTGGATTTGATGAAATGTGTAGAGCTGCTTGATTATCACAAATGAGAGTTACATGTCCAGTGTCTCCAAACTTAAGTTCTCTGAGAAGCTGTTTAAGCCAGATGAACTCGCAAGTAGTAGTTGCCATGGAGCGGTATTCTGCTTCAGCACTTGATCTGGCAACTACGCTTTGTTTCTTACTTTTCCAGAACATCAAGTTGCCTGCAACAAAGACACATACCCAGAAGTAGACCTCCTATCAGTTGGACAACCATCCCAATCAGCATCACAATAGCCGACCACTTTATCATGACCTTTATCTTCATATTCAAGGCCTTTCCCTGGAGATGCCTTGATATACTTAAGAATACGAATGACTGCATTCTAATGTTCTTGACATGGAGAATTGAGAAATTGACTGACAACACTAACTGCAAAGGAAATATCAGGCCGAGTGACTGTGAGGTAGTTCAATTTTCCAACCAATCTTCTATATTGCTCAGGATCTGAAAAAGGCTCGCTCTGATTTGGTATAAGCTTGATACTTGGATCCATAGGAGTATCAACAGACTTTGAATTTAACAGCGCACTTTCTTCAAGAATATTCAGAGCATATTTCCTCTGAGATATCACAACACCAGCTTTAGATTGGGCCACCTCGATTCCTAAGAAGTATCGAAGTTTCCCAAGATCCTTAGTCTGAAAATGATGACATAAGTGTTGTTTCAATCGAGTGATCCCATGCTGATCACTGCCTGTGGTGACAATATCATCCACATATACCACCAGATAAATAGATCTAGAAGCAGAATGACGATAAAAGAGAGAATGATCAACTGCACTCCGAGTCATGCCAAATTGTTGAACAACACTACTAAATTTACCAAACCAAGCTCTTGGAGATTGTTTGAGGCCATAGAGAGACTTACGAAGACGACAAACAAGACCTGACTCCCCCTAAGCAACAAATCCAGGAGGTTGCTCCATATAAATTTCTTCCTCAAGATCACCATGAAGAAAAGCATTCTTGATATCCAGTTGGTAGAGAGGCCAATGGCTAATAGCAACCATGGCAATAAAAAGGCGAACAGTAGACATTTTCGCCACAAGAGAAAAAATATCAATAAAATCCAAGCCAAAGACCTTAGTGAAACCCTTCGCCACCAAGCGAGCTTTAAGACGATCCACTTGACCATCAGGTCCAACCTTAACAGCATAAATCCATCTGCAACCAACCACAGATTTTCCAGAAGGAAGAGGCACCAGGTCCCATGTGCCATTATGATGAAGAGCACTCATTTCATCAATCATAGCTTGTCTCCATCCCGAATGTGAAAGTGCATCACCTGTGGTCTTAGGAACAGATACAGAGGACAAATAGGAAAGGCAAGCAAAATATGATGGAGAAAAACGATGATAACTAATATTGACTGTATACCTGGCCGGAGGGCGAGTATCACGAGTACCCTTACGAAGAACAATGGGAAGGTCACTATCCGAAGGTGGGACCGAAGCCGTGGGAGGAGATGCAGTTGAATGTGAGTCCACAGATACATCTGACGAACTATGCTCGATCTCATCAGCAGAAGAGGTGATAGAAGGAGAGTCAGAAACATGGACGGGTAAAGACGGAAGGTAAAGAAGGTCACTTGGGAAGGACGACTGTACAGAATCAGTATCCACAGGAGTAGTAGAGGTTCCAAAAAAGGGAACTGATTCAAAAAAGAAGACATCCGCTGAGATAAAGTATCGACGTAAAGTGGGAGAGTAGCAACGGTAACCCTTCTGAGACCGAGGATAACCCAGAAAAATACATTTATGAGACTTGGGAGCTAATTTATCCAAACCTGGACCAAGATGATGAACAAAACACGTAGAACCAAACACATGTGGAGTTAAAGGATATAAAGCTTGATGGGAAAATAAAATAGAGTGAGGTACTTTATGATTGAGAACAGATGATGGCATGAGATTAATGAGATAGCATGCACTAAGTATAACATCACCCCAGAATGTGTATGGAACATTACCATCAATTAACAAGGCACGAGTGGTTTCAACCAGATGGCGATTCTAGCGCTCGGCTACACCATTTTGTTGAGGTGTATGAGGGAAAGATGTTTGATGAAGAATGCCATGAGATGAAAAGAATTGTTGAAATTGATGAGATAAGTACTCACATGCATTATCACTACAAAAAGTACGAATAGCAATACCAAATCTCCAAGAGCTTGGTTTGGTAAATTTAGCAGTGTTGTTCAACAATTTGGCATGACTCAGAGTGCAGCTGATCATTCTCTCTTTTATCGTTATTCTGCTTCTGAATCTATTTATCTGGTGGTATATGTGGATGATATTGTCATCACAGACAGTGATCAGCATGAGATCACTCGATTGAAACAACACTTATGTCATCATTTTCAGACTAAGGATCTTGGGAAACTTCGATACTTCTTAGGAATCGAGGTGGCCCAATCTAAAGCTGGTGTCGTGATATCTCAGAGGAAATATGCACTGGATATTCTTGAAGAAACTGCTCTGTTAAATTCAAAGTCTGTTGATACTCCTATGGATCCAAGTATCAAGCTTCTACCAAATCAAGGGAGCCCTTTTCAGATCCTGAGCAGTATAGAAGATTGGTTGGAAAATTGAACTACCCCACAGTCACTCGGCCTGATATTTCCTTTGCGGTTAGTGTTGTCAGTCAATTTCTCAATTCTCCATGTCAAGAACATTGGAATGCAGTCATTCGTATTCTTAAGTATATCAAGGCATCTCCAGGGAAAGGCCTTGAATATGAAGATAAAGGTCATGATAAAGTGGTCGGCTATTGTGATGCTGATTGGGCTGGTTGTCCAACTGATAGGAGATCTACTTCTGGGTATTGTGTCTTTGTTGCAGGCAACTTGATTTCCTGGAAAAGTAAGAAACAAAGCGTAGTTGCCAGATCAAGTGCTGAAGCAGAATACCGCTCCATGGCGACTACTACTTGCGAGCTCATCTGGCTTAAACAGCTTCTCAGAGAACTTAAGTTTGGAGACACTGGACATGCAACTCTCATTTGTGATAATCAAGCAGCTCTACACATTTCATCAAATCCAGTGTTTCATGAAAGAACCAAGCATATAGAAATAGATTGCCACTTTGTTCGAGAAAAGGTTCTTGCTGGTGAAATTAAAACTAGCTTTGTACCCTCTAATGAGCAATTAGCAGATGTGTTTACAAAATCTTTAAGGGGCCCTCGAATAGAGTTTATATGTAACAAGCTTGGTGCATATGACCTATACGCTCCAGCTTAAGGGGGAGTGTTACAAATATTTTGTAGTTAGGGTTTTCTTATTTTGTAATTAGGGTTTCCTTATTTTGTATTAGGTCAGATTACATTAGGTTTGGGCTTAGCCCATTAGTCTGTTTATATATTGTACAGCCTTCATCAGTCAATACACACAGAAATATTTCAAATGTTCCTCTCTTTTCTCTTGTTATTTAACAGTATGTATAAATATATATATATATATATATATATATATATATATATATATATATCATTATACCATTAACAATAAATACCTTTTCATTATAAGGCTTAAAAAATGATGCACAAACAACGTACATGTAAGTCTTTTCAAATGAAAGCTTGAAAATGATGCATACAATAAATACCTTTTCATTATAAGGCTTAAAAATTAATGCACAATCGACGCACATGTAAGCCTTTTCAAATGCAAGCTTGTAAATGACGCACACAATAAATACCTTTTCATTATAAGGCGTTAAAAATTAATGCACAATCGACGCACATGTAAGCCTTTTCAAATGAAAGCTTGAAAATGATGCATAATACCAAAAAAAAAATTATATTTAGCTTTTAACAAAGAATATCAAATATAAGGAAAACCCTAAAACCAAAGACCTTAAACATTTGATTTCTTTTAAACTGTAAGTCCAAAATTTTCTAAGAGAATTCATTGTTTATTCAAAAAATTCAAACAACAAAACCTCATCGATTATAAAGCCAAATTTTTTCCAAACATTCCATATATTCACAGATTCAGAATTTAAATAATAAACCCTTATTAAACTGCGAATCCTAGTTTTTCTAAAAAATGTAGCTTTTGTTCCAAAACCAAAAAATTACCGTCAGGGAACAAAAATAACACTACATAGCTAATACAAAATACATAAGATGGAACCCACGTTCAAAAAATAATAAACTTTATGCCAAAAGACAATAAAACAAAACTTTTCATGATTCATCATATATAAAAATCACAAAACTTAATTCCCTCATAATTCAATATGACAATGGCTCTTATACCAATTGTTGGAATTTTTAATTCCTCTAAACCTTTTGGTGATAACTATCACCTACAAGCCAAGCTCCATCATACCAAATCATAAAGAAATAAGAGCATAAAGGTGGAGGCATACCTGTCTCCATTGCAGCGGAATAACTTTGATCTTATCTCTTAGAGTTTGTAGTCTTCCTCAGTCAAATCTCCCTAAAATCGAATTCCTTAGTGTGCCGTCTCTCTCTTGATGGGGAAGAGAAACTAGGGTTGTCATTTGACATCTTGGGGACCATAACCCTTATAGTATTTTTATCTTTATTGTTGGGCCAATAAGCTCCCATTATACCTAGTTGGCCCAACACCGGTATCCACTCATTCAGCCCATACTCACTTAGGAATCTATTTGGAAATATTTAACTTATCACTTTAATTTACCCAATTTATATAAATAGCACAATATAATTATTAATATAATATGTGACCCACAATAATTATTAGAAAATATAATTTCCTAACATTTTCAAGAATCTTCAAACTGGAAAGTTCAAAATAGTAAGATAGTTCCCGATGGTATAAAGCTCGTTGCAGTTTCATTGACTAACAGATCAATTAAATCAAGGAACTCACCATAATAGTGGTTTAGAGGCCACTAGCTTTTGCTTTATTGGGCTTAACCATTTCATTGTGGGATAACTAAATGGAAACCTAACCGCACACATTTTGTTCCAGACCTTTAATTCTTTAAACATGCCATGTCGTCAAGTGATTAAGATACTGTTAATTTTTATAGCCTTCCCGTTAATCTCACCATCATTCAACTGGTTGGAGAATCTATTAGCATAATTGCATCAAGGTGCTGCCTACTAGTCCAACATGACATATGTAAGGCATAGACGAAGATGGAGAGGACAAAGAACTATTAGCTGAATTAAGAACACATCAACAATTCAAAAAAATATATATATATTAAAAATTGTTTCTACTATTGTAGTTTATTTGGAAGAGATCTAAGAGTGAAAAATAACGTTTAAATTTTCTTGTAATTGAATGATAGAAGGGAGTATGTAGACAAAACCCGTCAAGTCATAAACATGTTTGTAGGAGGGATAGGTTATGTAGTCCTTTCTATCTGACTGATCAGCCTAAATTTACACCAAGTGTTCCATTTTATTGTGTGGACCACAGATGAAGCATGCAGCTTTAAGTGATGCTGGAGAGACCCCCCCAAAAACAAGCAAAGCATCTTAAACGTGTAGTGGTAATAGGCAAGCTTTGGACTACTTAAGAAGCAAGCTGTCCATAAAAGCATATCCTGCTACTATACTTGAAACATCAGAACCACTAGAGTGGAATTCGGAAAGGTTCCAAACTAAGCACGGTTTTCCATCTTTCCCCAAGTATTCAACCAGGTCCCCCCTTTAGCATGCATATTAAAGCTGAGCCATAAAGCTACCAGCAAGCCACTTACATTTACTAACTAGCTAGTATATATATTAATTAGGTTTATTAAGTACTCAACCATCTTAGAATTTAAATACATGTAGTCAACAAGTTCAACCATGATATATTGTTTAGGTGTGAACTGACATAACACAGATTCTATGGATTCTGATAGATTCTTTCCTCATGTCTCTTAAAACCCCATTGATGGTAGCAGTTGGAGAGCTGCAAAAAAAAAAAAAATAAAAAAAAAAAAAAGGTTGGGTCCCTATTATATTAATACATCTATGTGCAGATAGATTGCTTGTTAACTTAGAAAGGGAGTGTTGGACCTGTTGGTCAAAACAATGGGAAATATTACTTTCAAAGTGAAAAACAGAGAGAGAAGGAAAAGGCAAGGGTCAAAGCAAGCTTGGAATCAGTCAAACTTGAATTGTTTCTCAAAAATGAATTTAGCCCACATCTGGACTTGAGTCTGCCAAGTTTTCATCCCGAACATAGAAGAACACATAAACAATACTTCTTAAATTTCATAGAACTAGCATGCAATGAAATAAAACAAACATTAATTAGAACAGTCTCTTTCCTCGCCCACACCCAGGTCATGATGAAAATCTAAACGATTGATACAAACAAACATCTGCTTCTGCTCAACCTTCTCCATAGTGAATTGAATATAACAAGTTATGGAAGTGTACTGAGCCAAAAAAATTGTAAAATACAATCTACGCCATCAAATACTTAATGCCCTATGCAGTCTAAGGGATTACAAACACCTGGCAACTAATTAACCAACATTTATCTAAAATTATATATTTGCTTAATTCATTTGTTTATATAAATTAAAATAGGTGGAATACTATATATCATATGATAGAAAAAGGGAAATTAACAATAATGCGAATAAGGGAGGGAACAAAACAAATAAATTCTGAAAAATTGAAAATGTGATGGAGATGCTCAAATCAGCCACTAGCTAGGACAAAGATTTCTTCTCACTTTTTCAGTGCGAGGGAGGAGCCAAAAGGGTTTGCCGTTAGCTGAAGAAGTAAAAGACCCCGAGACAAGCAAAGACGTATAGAAAGACATGAAAAACGGAAAATGCAGGTGAGAACGCATTGATGCTACCGAGAAAGTTCCTTCTTCCAACAACTGTCTCAGCGTTAAGTATCAGAATAGACAAACAAACTAGAGGTCATCTATTTTAAGCTTCGCAGTCATGACCTTGATCTTCGAACCAAATCGTCATCTCTCTAGCTTATATCATATACGCAAAAAAAAAAAAAGGTTCCAAATGCATCCACACCCTCCATCGCCATCGTTATATCAGCCACCACAACCAATATTCAAACTCTTTACAGCAAAAAATACTAATACTAGAACATGCACGATGAAATTAAAAAAAACTGATAATCAAGGACTGATTTTGGTACTGAAATGAAGTGAAATTAGCTAGTTCATCAACAATAATACAGGCTATAATTAATTGGAGTAGAACCATGTCTACATGCTCAAACACTAACACAACCAGAAATATAGCCCCACCTTTCCCCAAAATGAGAAGGAAAAGAAGAATAAAAAGAAAAAGAAACCCTAAGAATTTTGCTGAGCTAGCAGCAGGCTTCTCAGACAGTCAGCAACTCAATTTCCCACCTTCCAACTTCAACTTCAACCTCATAATACTTAACCAATATACACTGAGAAAATATTGAAGGATTGATGAAAAGAGCATATCCTTTAACCCACGATGAAGAGCAGCACTTAGCAATATGGTACATACACAGAACGAGAGAGAGAGAGAGAGAGAGGAACACCCGAGAGGGAAAAAAAAATTCTCAAATTTTTTCTAGGGCTTCTTACCAAGAGTGTGTTTGTTGTTATGCATCCAAACCTTGAGAACATGACGCTTGACACCAGTGTCGTTGCAGAACTCTTGAATCACAGCGTCGTCGTGCTTCTGAATCCTCCAACCCAATCTCTCAGCTAACTCAAGCATCTTGTCCTTCTGTTCCTGCGAGAACTTGGTTCTGTACCTCTTCTTCGACCCTAATCCTCCTGCACTCGGGTTCGAAACGTCCTCCTGATCCTCCCTCGTGCTCTGGGTCCCACATCCTCCGCCACCTCCTGCCCCGGAGGTCGACGGCAGCGCCAGCGTCCCCGCACCCCTCTGCTGCCCCGCCACGTGCAAGTACCCACCCGGCGTCCGATAATACGCCCCGAATTGCGGCGGAGGCGGCTGGTGATGGTGGTGGTGGTGGGTCAACAAATACGGGTCTCCGGCGAAGGTGGCTGTTTCTGTCTCTTTGCGGTGGAAATTGCGGTGGCAGTTGCAGGCGGCGCATTTGAGAGATTCGAGGGTGCCTTCGGTTCCCGCCGCCATGAACTCTCCGCAACCGTCGAGGGCGTGGCCACCGATTCCGACGGCGTGGTTCTTGAGGCACTCCCTGTACCTTGCCTTGGCGTTGTTATTCCTCAAGGGCTGAGCCACCATCATAGCTTCAGCGCCACCTGGCATCTTCACCCGGGACGGGTTGGACAGCGAGTCGTAACTCGCTGCCGCCATACACAGCTCTTCCTCTTGCTCCTCTTCATGATCTTCGAATTCCATTTCTTCTTCCCTGAGCGATAAAAAAATGGCCAAATTCTGATGGGTATATAATAATGTTATTTGTATCGATAAATTGAGCTGAAGAAACAAGAAAACGAACAAGGGACTCTCCCTCTCACTATCACACTCTTACACACACACACTCTCTCTCTATTTGTTCTGTCTTCGAGCTTTCTTTGTCCAAAGCCCACTCATTCATTCATATACTTTTGTGGTTCTTTGTTTTCTGAAGCCTCAGCAATCAGCATATAGTATACCTCTCTCTCTCTCTCTTCCACCGGATATATCCGGTCACTCGGTAATTTTAGATTTTCACCCACGACAGGTGAATACTAAAATTTAACCGTGAAAAGTTTTCACTTTCAGTACAGTAGTACTCTGACCTGGTAGCAGCAGGAGGAGGGTGAGGCGAGGACGAACCAAAAAAAACCAGAAACAAATATTAATTTATTATTTAAAAATAAAAGTAATATTAATATATAAATATTATTATTATGTCTATTACATGGCCGATCATTCTTCTCCTTGGGTTTTTTAGTTCATAAACCATTTCTTAAAATTATTTTGTTTGATAAAATACAAAACCTGTTTTACAATGTGTATATATTTTATAGGGTTTTATATTTCTCATATTATAGAAAATAAAAATTATTTTTTATGGGATCTATATTTTCTTTCTTTCTCTTCTACTCCCATAATTTTACATGGTCTCACATATTTTTATGTGTGTAGGAAATAATTTTATTTTATACAATATGAGAAACATCAAACCCATATTTTTAGGGACTTTGTTATGTAAAAAATATAAATACTAACATCTTTAAAAAAATTGAATAAATTAATATAAAAAATAATAACCCAAATAATGAGGGAAGGAAAAGAAAAAAAAAATTGCCACACCTTCCCCCAAAACACCAATGACAAACATCGACATTGAAACCCTATAGGGGCATTTGGTATGTAGATGAATTTTAGATTCTTGAAAAACTGACATTAGAAATTCTATTTATCCATGTTTGATATAAGGATTGTGAATTTTTTTTCGAAAAAATCAGATTCCCATGATTGATTTTTGTGAAGCATTTTCCCTACGAAAAATATCACTGGGTGGGTAATATTCTTAGATTCCCACTAATAGGAAAAAATTTCTTGGACAAAAATAATGTTTTTTCAAATACCCCAAAATCCCTTCTCATCCCCACGCTGCTAGCTATGAAGCACCGACACTTCAAAAATCCTGACGTGTCGTGTCTGACACTTCCCGACACTCTCGGACACTCCGACACTTTCCGACACTCCAACACGCTTTATAAAAATTCAAAAAAGGTTCAAAAGTTGTGTTGCGTTGAGTTTTTAGTTCCAACTATTAGATTCATTGGATTGCGATTACCATTTTATTGAGTTTAATATAAGTATTTGGGATATCTTATGTTTTTTTACAAAATTTATGAATATTATAAGTTTAGATTCATTTTTTTGTTAAATTATTGATTATTCAATATAATATACACTACATAAATTAAAAATATTATTTAATATCAAAACGTGTCCTAACGTGTCGAAATCTAACAGTTTTTAGAATTAACGTGTCGGAGTGTCATGTCGTATCGTGTCACGTGTCCCGTGTCGGTATCGGTGCTACATAGGCTGCTAGCATCGAACTATGCCCCCTCCCACTTATCTTCTTATTCGCCTTGTACCCATCTTCCAAAACCTCAACCAACCACCTTCTCCACCAGTGAACTACCAACGAGCACCACCAAAACACCATCACCGCCCATCCTTCTTCTCTTTTCACTAAGCCAAATCCCTCCCCTCTGACCTACAACCTCCACCGACCCACCAACATCACAAAACCCAACACGATTATCGGCGACTACAAACCCTGGTACACCATCGTCGAGTCACCAGCCATCTCTCTCTCTCTTTTGGCTCAATGTCTATTGAAAACAAGTTTCTGTATATTGATTTTGAATAATTTACATGAGTGAGTATTTATACTAGAAAGAATCGCTAAGAATGACTAAGTGATGACTAAGCGATGACTAATCAATCCTAATCACAATCAATTCTAATCAATCAGAATCAATCCTAATCAATCATAATCAATCCTAATTAATAGAAAATAAAAACGAAAACATGTTTGGATTCTGATTTTCTACACTCCCCCTCAAGTTGGGAGGTAAATATTGATCATTCTCAACTTGCCAATCAAGTTTTCGAATGCTGGACGGTGTAGGCCCTTGGTAAGGATATCTGCCGTTTGCTCTTTGGTTGGAACATATATCAAACGCACACTTCCATCATCTAATTTTTCTTTGATGAAGTGACGATCAACTTCCACGTGCTTTGTTCGATCATGATGCACAGGATTTTGAGCAATGCTAACAGCTGCCTTGTTGTCACGATATAGTTTTATTGGTAGGGAATATGAAATCTTCAACTCTTGAAGAAGTCTTCTCATCTAGATTCCTTCACAAACTCCATGAGATAAAGCTCGAAATTCTGCTTCAGCACTACTTCTTGCAACCACTGTTTGATTTTTGCTTCTCCAAGTAACAAGATTTCCCCACACATAGGTGCAATAACCTGAGGTAGATCTCATGTCTACTGATGAGCCTGCCCAATCTGCATCAGTGTAGATTTCAATTGTCCTTTTATACCCCTTTTTAAAGAATAATCCTCTTCCTGGAGTATTCTTGAGGTATCTAAGCACCCTATAGACTGCACTAAGATGCTTCTCCTTGGGTGAGTGCATGAATTGACTAATCATACTCACCGCAAAGGCAATGTCAGGACGCGTATGAGAAAAGTAGATTAGTTTACCAACCAATCGCTGATATTGTTCTTTATCCACCTCATTCTCATCTTCAATACCTAACTTGGTATTAGGTTCCACAGGTATCTCAGCAGGTTTACACCCTAACATTCCTGTTTCCAACAAAAGATCTAGAACATATTTCTTTTGTGTTAGAGTGATGCCTGTTTTGCTCCTAGCAACTTCCATACCAAAGAAATATTTGAGAGTGCCAAGGTCTTTGAGTTCAAATTGAGCTGCTAGAAATTTCTTCAAGGTGTTCAATTCCTCAATATCATCACCTGTAAGAATTATATCATCTACGTATACAATAAGAATAGCAATTTTACCATCCTTAGAGTGTTTGTGGAAGAGAGTATGATCAGTCTGTGCTTGAATGAAGCCTTTTCTTTTGACTGCTTGTGTGAATTTGTCGAACCATTCTCTGGGAGACTGTTTCAATCCATATAGAGACTTTTTTAGTTTACACACTGATCCATTTCCCTTTTCAAAACCAGGTGGAGGATCCATATAGACTTCTTCATGTAAGTCACCATTTAGGAATGCATTCTTCACATCTAACTGTTGCAGAGGCCAATCTAGATTGGCAGCAAGAGATAAGAGAACTCAGATGGTATTGACTTTAGCAACCAGAGCAAAAGTCTCATGATAATCTATCCCATGAGTCTGAGTGAAACCCTTTGCAACCAATCTTGCCTTGTATCTGTTGATGCTATTATCTACATTGAATTTTATTGTAAACACCCATTTGCATCCTACTGTCTGTTTTTCTTTGGGT
Source organism: Gastrolobium bilobum (assembly GCF_033153095.1). Taxonomy (NCBI): domain Eukaryota; kingdom Viridiplantae; phylum Streptophyta; class Magnoliopsida; order Fabales; family Fabaceae; genus Gastrolobium; species Gastrolobium bilobum. Next base: position 122,114 of record NW_026895156.1, on the reverse strand, counting down.
AGGGTTACTATCTCCCAAGTTCCATTTCTTTCTAAAGCATTCATTTCTTCAAAGACAGCATCCCTCCATTTTTGATCATTGAGAGCCTCATGTATATTTCTCGGTATCTTTGTACTATCCAACATAGTATTGAAAGCACGAAACCCTGGGGACAACTTTCCATATGAAATATGATTAGAAATAGGATGAGTAGTACAAGATCGAGTACCTTTTCTGAGAGCAATGGGAAAGTGTAGATCATTTTCACCATGACACTCAAGTATTGGGGTGCTGGAACTAGAACATGGTTCAGAATCCTGGCAGTGTAGAGGCTCTGGGTTATTCACACTATGAGGAGGTTTTCGCCTGCTATAAACTTGTCCCCATTTTGAGGAGGCTCCTGATGGTGAGGATTCTGTAGCTCCCCCTGTTTCCAAAAGTAGAGGTAATACCGTGGCATCAGTAGGTTTCCATGACTGATCTTCATCTACTCCTATCTCCCCCTGAAGAGAAGTCGAGGGGAAGAAAGGGTCATTTTCAGAAAAAGTGACATCCATAGAGACAAAGACCTTACGAAGAGAGGGTGAATAACATTTATAGCCACGTTGAGTAGGAGAATAACCAATAAAGACACACTGGAGAGACTTAGAATCAAGCTTAGACCGTTGATGGGAGGGAATATGGACAAATACAACGCAACCAAATAACTTGAGAGGTAAGGAGGATACACCTCGGAAGGAAGGGAAGATACGAACAAGACTAGAAAGAGGAGACTGAAATTTCAGAATGCGAGATGGCATTCGATTTATCAGATACGAGGCAATGAGAACTGCCTCTCCCCAAAGATATTTAGGAACACTCGTGGTAAACATAAGAGCCCGAGCAACTTCAAGGAGATGTCGATTTTTTCTTTCCGCAACTCCGTTTTATTGGGGTGTGTCAGGACACGAGCTTTGGTGAAGGATGCCATGTTGGGAAAGATATTCTCCAAGAATAGAGTTAAAATACTCTTTGCCATTATCTGTACGAAGAATTTGTATAGCAACTTGGAATTGGGTTTGAACCATGGCATGAAATTTTTTAAACACGGATGCAGCATCGGACTTATCCTTTAGAAGATACACCCAACAGACTCGAGAATGGTCATCAATGAAGGTAATGAACCATCGAGTACCTGAAATATTTTTAACACGGGCTGGACCCCATATATCACTATGAATTAAGGAAAATGGAAAAGAGTCATGGTGAACTTTAGAAGGATAATGAGCACAAGTATGCTTGGCAAGTTGACAAATATCACAAGAAAACAAACTTAGACTTTTATTAATAAATAAGTTTGGCAACAACATCAACTTAAACTTTAAAAATTTGGATGGCCTAGCCTACGATGCCACAGCATAACATCATTACATGAATCAAAAGGAAACATAGAGTTTTTTTCTACGAAAACAGCTTCACGAGTCACATCCTCCTCAAAGTAGTAAAGTCCACCATCCTCTCTAGCACTGCCAATCATCCTCTCTGATTCCTGTTCCTGAAAAACACAACCATGTGGAAAGAATTTAGCAAAGCAATGCAACTCAGAGGTGAGCTTGCTAATAGAAATGAGATTACAAGTCAGAGAAGGAACATAAAGAACTGATGTCAAAGTAATCAGCTCAGAAAGTTTAATGGTTCCGTGTCCCGTAATCTGGGAAAAACTGCCATCCGCGATCTTGACTCGAGAAGGTTCAGAATATGGAGTGTATGAACAAAACAAGCCAAGATTACCTGTCATATGATCAGAGGCTCCAGAATCAAGGATCCAATGATTTTGACTATCAACATCGAAAGTTGTACCTTGCTGGACCACATGACTAGTGGCCTTAGGAGGTTGAGTCAAAAGTCTCTGAAGTTGTTCAAACTTAGTCTTGCTAAGAAAGACACCATCAAAGTAAGAGGAAGAGTGTTTTGAGGAAGCCATGAATAGAAAGAGAAGGGTTGACCGTTGATGAAAAATCAAGTTTTGTAAATTTTTGATCTGACCTCTGGAACATGAAGGGGAGAAGCCGGCGAGAAGGTCTGTGCAAGTCGCGGCGGAAAAAGATGTTGGGAAGGCGGCGTGTGGAGCTCACGCGCCGGAAACTGGCCGCGCGTGCGACGGCGCGTGCGGCGGTTGACGGCGATGGGTCCCGCGGCAGTCGACTCGTTGGATCCTTCTGAGTCGAATGGTCACCTCACTTTCTTGTTCGGAGGTCAGTAGACTAGGTTTCTGTGTTGGACAGATTCAAGGAGGTGTTTAGGAGGTGTTTGACGGTGATGGAAGTGTTTGGATGGTTATTTCAGATTTGAATTAGGGTAGGAACGAACCCGTCTCCGGCGACTTTTCCGATTCCACGAAGCTTTGTTTTTCTTTAATCTTCTTTCTTCCCAAGATGGAGTATTTATACTATTCATCATCCATCTTGAGGGGGAGCACTATCCAAGTTGCTGATGTTGTCTCCGTTGATGTTAATTCCGACACCGAAGTTCCTCTTGAGGGGGAGCACTGTCCATGTTGCTGATGGTCATTCCAGCACAATTGTCTTTGCCGATGATAATTTCGGCACTGTTTAGAAGTTCCTCTTAAAGGGGAGCACTGTCCATGTTGCTGATGGTCATTCCAGCACGATTGTCTTTGCCGATGATAATTCCGGCACTGTTTAGAAGTTCCTCTTGAGGGGGAGCACTGTCCATGTTGCTGATGGTCATTCCAGCACAATTGTCTTTGCCGATGATAATTCCGGCACTGTTTAGAAGTTCATCTTGAGGGGGAGCACCGTCCATGTTGTTGATGGCCATTCCAGCACAATTGTTTTTGCCGATGATCATTCCGGCATCTTCCATGTCGATGTTCATTTCGACGCCATTTTTAGCACATTGTTGATTTTTGGTTTCTCATTTAGGAGATTTATTTTGATGTTATGTTACTTGGTCTTTCTTGTAATAAGCTTGTAGCATAGTCAAGGGGAAACCACGGCTGCTCACCAACTGTTAAATGAAATGTCTGAGAGGGATCTTCATGCTGATGTCCTGGTCAGCTCAGTTGTCTTTGCCGATGATAATTCTGACACCATCCATGCTCTGATACCATATTGAAAAGAAGTTTCTGTATATTGATTTTGAATAATTTACATGAGTGAGTATTTATACAAGAAAGAATCGCTAAGAATGACTAAGCGATGACTAATCAATCCTAATCACAATCAATTCTAATCAATCACAATCAATCCTAATCAATCATAATCAATCCTAATTAATAGGAAATAAAAACAGAAACATGTTTGGATTCTGATTTTCTACAATGTCATTATGTTTTTAGCATGAAGTTTTTCTTCGGTGATAATGGATTGTTCATCCCATAATTCAAAGATCAAATCCCATTTATCAATGTAACAAACATTTTTTTAAGCATTTGATTTGATCTCTGATTTGGGATTCAGGTGCAGACACTAATCCAAAAGCTTTTGAGTATGCTTTCTTTAAGAAATTGAAGAAGGGTGCAAGCCTGAGATTTCGTTCACGTCCACTGCAAAAGTATGCGCTTACCCATCATCAAAGAATCTTGAAACCAGTGATTACGCCAGAGGTTGTTAAAATTGAAAGTGAAAGAAATTTGTATATGTTATGAAGGATTCTACCCAAAGATTGAAACCTTGGTCTAATTATGTCTTGATCTAATAATAATAGGTCTTCCTTTTTCTTTTGTACCCTTTTTCATTGAGTAAAGGAAACTTGCAACGATGTTGAAAGGATATCTATATCGTGCTTTTTCGAAACCCAGCTCTGTAATATATTTTTTTATCGTGTTTGAAAAGTCAGAAAAGTGGGTTGGAGGTTAGTATCGTAAAATTATCGCACATTTCCAGAAATACCTGACAATCAATTAAACACATAATCAGGCAACTTGAGCCAATATTTCCGATAATATATTTTGGTCTACCAAACAGTATTTTGGTAACATTATCGGAAAATTAACTTTTTCAGCATATTCATGCGAATCATGATTCACAGAAGAAAAAAAGTTCTCTCATACCAAATATCCCTTACAAGATAATTTTTTGGCGTTCCTATTGTGAATCTTGAGGTCACCACCCCAAAAGCTGGTTCAAAAAGTGGGAGTGCACAAGGTTTCATAAACCCCGCATTAGTTGTATGGGCAACCAATGTGAGATTCGTAACATTGCCACCACCTTTAAAGGCCGACGTCCACAGCGACTTTCATTCTATTGATACTGACCCGATGGTACCCTTTTTCTTTTGACGGCTTTACTCACCTATCAGTATTTAGTACAATACTTTTTTGAGAGGCATCACACCTTAATCCAGCTTATAGGTAGCCATTTTTGTGGCCTAAAATATCAATGAAAACACCAATTGTTATAGACATTGAGGTTACTGTCTCAAAAGTTAGTTCAAAGGGTAAAAGTGCCCAAGACTTTATAAATCTCACATTAGTTGTATAGAGCAATATTAATAAAATAGGACCAGCCCGGCCGGATCGACCCGGGAACCGATAAACTGGTCATATAACCGGATTTGACTCGGTCGGTTTTCGTGAAAATCGATGACCCGGTAACCCGATCGGTCCCAAAAAAAATATTCGAATTTTAAAAAATAAAATAAAAGTCATAATAGACATATTTGAGTATTTTATTTTTATTGATTTACATAGGTTATGTATCTATAATACTAATATTATATCAATTATGTACTATGCAAGAAATTTTGATTTGATTTATAGCTAAAGATGTTGTTTACTAAACTTGAAGTCCCGTATCATGATTATTATATTTTTCTTTAATCTTTTATTGGATTATAATATGTTATTTATTATTTTTATATTAAAATATTTGAATTTTTTATATTTGTTTAAAAATATTTGAATATATTTATATTTTTTTAATAAATTATAAAGTTACATATAAACAATTCAACCAGGTTAAATTAGTGACCGGTTTTAATAACATCGGTATAGACAACCGATTTGTAACAGTTCCATTAGTGGACGCACTCCCGTACCAGAAACGAACTGACATTGGATGGGACCAAACAAGGATGCGCGTGTGGTGGCGCGTGGAGTAAGATAAGAAGGACTAGATAAAATTCGTTCGTTTGTTTGTTCCCACATAGGAGGGATCGAGTGGGGCTGGGAAGGGTAGAGTGCGTAGTGCCAGGAGATGGTTAATGTTATAGGTGTAGACTTGTAGGAGTGTTTTTCTGAGAGAAAAAAGAAGGAGAATGTGTGGTAGGAGATACAAGAGTACGAGAGTGTAGAGCGTAGAGGAGGAAGACAGGGACATAGGAATTATTACATAGGAAAATAATATGTATATTATCGGCATTAAAGGCTGCTGTTGCTACGTGCGGTCTTCTCCGACATGCGTGACGAGCTTTTTGCGTCAACACTCAACATGCATTTATTCACTTCGCCAACAAATGCTAAAAAAAGAAAAGGAAATTGAATTGAAATTAAAATTTAAAAGTGACGCTGGATTTTGGACGCAAAAACGACGTTCCATTTTGAGTTGTTCGAAGTAAACGACGGGAGTAAGGGAAACGACGTTATTGGGTCAGCATCTCTCTACCAACTAAAGCACACCCTCGCCTGGCGTGTGAAACTGAAGATGAATGCAAAGGAGACATATCGCAATCTAAAGAAAGTGTTATGGAAAATAAGAAGCCATTGTCTTTCCAAATATCTGGAAAACGCCACCCAAACTACCCTCAAACATACCAAGCACGCATGTTTTTCCTTTTTTATCAAAATTATAAGTCACAATTATCAATTTTATTAATTTTAATAACATAACAGAAGTCAATGAAAGTTGGCTTAATTGGTAAATAAAAAATATTAATAGAAATGTCATAACGCATTTTTTTTTTTTGGTAATTATGTCATAACGCATATTAGCAAATAGCAAGGGAGATAAAAAATGCAAATAGCAAATAGATATATTTTACCTCAGGACACAAATCGAAATGAATGGAAACATACGTAGAAGAAATCAAGGAAGATAATTTTACCATGATTACATAAAATACTCTATCTTTGATCATGCAGAAGTTTCAATCTTTTTTATTATAGAAACCCTAATAAGAAAGAACAAAGAGAAGCGATGAACCACAGTAAACAACCTTTGTGTTGAGCTTTTAGACACTCAAGGATAAAACCGACATGAATAGATAAAATATGATATTAACAAATGATTGTCAGTGTTTTCTACCATAAAAACATTGGTTTAATATGTATCTTTTTAAAGGACGTAAGTTGTATCTTTTTAGTTTTTTACTCTATGTATTCCCACGTAGTTATAATATTAAAAGTTGACTTTTTTTACTTTACACGTCAGCTGATGTGAATGAGGAGAGAGAAAAAAAAAATTTTCATGTTATAACTATGTACTACCAGGAGTACATAGAGTAAAAAAACCAAAAAGACAGAACTTAAATCTTTTTAAAGTACAAATAATTTTCCCTAAAGACATTATAAAAAATTAGGAATGCTTTTTATTCTAAATCAAACCTTAATAAAGTTTTTCCTTGAATCATAGAAAAAAGAATAAACAAAGGGAAATAGTTATCTTATTTTGCTGGAAATATCTTATCTCATGTGAGTGAGACAATTTTCTATGTGAAGCCCACTTTATAATTAAAAAAACAAAAACAAAAAAACAAATGGGCACTGTTGCTGTGAGTGCAGAAAAAGAATGTCGATTCCTGCTGCAGAAGAAAACATAAGCCCATAAACAAAATCTCATAAATGATTGATCTTAGTTTAGCTATGACCAGTCCAACACTAATTAAGTTGGGTCTAACCACAAACAGTTGGAGGTAGAGGATGTTGATGTTTGGTGGGATAGAGGATTGTAGGCGAGACGGTTGGGCATCACTTTAGTATATCTGGGCAGCAAAAGATCGACTGAGGATACCTGCAAATGCACTCCGACGCTCAAGTCAGTTTAATATTCAAGGAAATTCAAGTATTCAAAGAGAGATATCATATTTGGGTCAATTACCTCTGTATTTATAATGCTCGAGCGTCATGTTTATCACTGTCCTTCATGAGCAGGTGTTTACGTTGATTGGAGAGAAGGGTGTCTTCTCTCGGGCTATTCCTTAGTGGACAAGCCTCTGTTCATAGTAGATTTTGTAGACATGGTGGCAAGTAGGAGCTGCCATTCTTTCACTGGTTCTGGTGGTGGCCAACTTACCTAAGCTGCTGACCTCGGCAATGATGATTTATTTCAGATTAAGTTATGTTGACTTGGTGGTCAAGTACCTTAGCGAGATTCATGCTTCTTTAGTGAGATGGTAAGTTTTTTAGGCTATGTCGCAGGAATAAGTTGGGCCTTTTAGGCCTTGTTACAATTGGGATCTTTATGTCATGTATAATAGGTCCGGATCAACCTACAACATGAAATCTCCATCAATCACTTAATATTTTTTTCACTTCGTGTCAAGTTTTTGCAGACACTAATCAAGACTTTTGTTCTTAAACTTTAAAATGGGTTGTACAGTAACATTATTATTATTATTTTTAAGAATTCAATATAAATTTCCCTCTATATATCTCATTTGAAATAGAGTAATTTTAAGTGCTTATAATGCTACGCTTTTTATGAACAAGCCACAATTTGTTTTAAGAACTCCCTAGAGTATATAATTTAGACAGTTCTAGAATAAAAAAGAATATAATATGACTAAAATGAAGCACTTCATGATTTTTCTTTGTTAGGATGTTATGATAATCTTTACATTGAGCTTTTCTTTTTGTAGTAGAAGTGTTCATTTGATTTTGTTACTGAATTGGAGGGTGAAATAAGTCCGAAGACCATAACCTTTTCAGTCACAAAAAATAGAAGCATGTGTAGTTTGCGTAAATACTATTTTATTCAATATGTGGTACTAAAACCAAACGTCACAAGTTCGATTGTTAAAAAAGCGCATATTACAATAGGTAAGTACACAAGGAAGATGATTATTAATTATAGACCAACATCCTATCTTGAAAAAATCCAGATAACATTAGAATCAAATCATACCATTAGACTTGCCGATTGGCTTAATTAAAAAAACAATTGTATCATAACTAAAAAATATAACTTTTGAGTTAATAGTAAGTATTCAATCCAATATAATAAACATAGACCAAATCATACCAGGCAGTGTGATAAAAAAAAAAAAAAGTCAATTTATTCTACTTGGGTATAATTCCGTTTTACTCGTTTAGCTAGTTTAGTTTACATCTTTTAATATCTATAAAACATATTAGTGAAATAACAAAACCCATGACATACTCTAATCTTTGTTTAACATAAGTAAATGAATTTTTTTATTTTTTCATTTTTTCCTTGCGATTAATTAGGCCAAGCATTCAAATGACAACAAATGTTAATAAATCTAATTCTGTGTTTTTATATTATATAAAATAACTTTAAATATAATAATAGCTAGGGTCAAGTTATTTTAATAAATTATCCAAATTTTTATTTTTTTAAATCCAAAACTATTTTTGTTTCGTAGTATCTTTACAACTATCGATTTCTCTAATTCTGGGAATAAGAAAAAAAGAAAATTGGTTTGGAAATGGGAGATGATGGGTCTAATCACATCAAAATCTGGAAACAGCCCCAAATAATATATTGATGCGGAAAGGGGCTCCATGACTCCTTACTCTGTTTGACACTAGAAGTCTTGAACAGCATCTTATGACCCCTGCCGTTGGATCAAATAGCCATCAATCACTCTTATGGCGTTGTCGTTTATATCTTTTTTTCGAGTCTTCTCATATTGTTCATTCTTTAGATTAGTCCGGTTCGAGCACTGTCGGATCTTATAAAGGAGGTGAATCTCTCAAAATTATTTTTTTCATTCTCAAAATTCGAACTCGAGATCTATGATTAAGAAAAACAAACCTTTTACCACTTGTGTCAATGATGTTTGGTTGTTGCTTATATCTTTTACCCATGGCTTTCATTTTTATTCTATTTTAATTACATATATATATATATATATATATATATATCATAAAAATATTTTTACAGTTAATGCAGATAAGCTATTTGCATTTACTTCCAAAACGATGTCATTTTGGTATTGAAATATTAGAAGATTATAATTATAAAGACTATAATAACCCAGAAATAAATTAAAATTACAAAAACACCATGATTTCCGTCCCAAAACGACGTCATATTGGACTTACTGCAGATAACTTATCTGCAATAACTGCAGAAAAAATAAACCCTATATATATAGATTAATATTTTTTATGTTATAGGAGATAAAATTTATCTAATTTGTCTCCTACACATACATGAAAGTATATGAGGCCCACTTTTTTTTTCTTTCTCTTCTCCTCACATGACCCCACATACTTCTATGAGGGCTCTTTGAGCAAATAGGGGGTCCTTGACATTTAAATGTACCAATTTGGTATCCGGTTCACATATTTTACCAATTGGGGTCTTCAAGTTCTACGAGGGTGTCCCAGCGGGTTTGAGTCCTGCACCACCTCCCCTACTGAACTCATGTTTTTTTTTTTGTTTTTTTTTTCAGGAGAGTATCGCGACCCTCCTGGGAAACTTACACGGGTGTGCCACGTGGCACAATCC
>NW_026895156.1:0-107500 GCF_033153095.1 Gastrolobium bilobum | reverse complement strand
CTTTCCTTTTCCTCTCTGCATCATTTTCACGAAATTGGGTTTTGTATCCTATATATCCGTAGGCAAACTAGAAAAACACTGAGAAGTTAAGCATCATCATGCACATGACTCTGATCTGATCTCGTCATCACAGAGCCATAATTAGGGCCACTTTCTTATGTGGCTCAAGCGTGTGTGTTTGCAACATAATGCACAGAAAGAAAGGGAGTAATGATATTTTTAACGTTTTGCCATCACCTAGCACATTCATCATTACTTTTGTTTTGCATCTCTTCGTATGTATATACATTTTAAATTCAATAATTGAATGTAAATTCTTCTAACAACTCTAATTAGAAGGAACTGGAAAAATAATTCAAGCCTCCCAGACAAAAAACCTAGCAACTAACAATTGGCAGTACAATGTGAGAGAGATGGGAAACGACATGGAAGATGAAACATAAAATATTGTGTAAATGTTGCAGCCAATGCTTGAGAGTGATCAGAGAAAGGGTAGTGGAACAGCAAGGGTGTGTTTTAAATGGGATATCTAGGTAGGTGTAGTGGGAAAAATATTTCCAGTACTCTACTACCACTAATACTTAGTACACCATTTATCAAATATGGTAAAAAATAATATTTTTATGTTACCCTTATCTTTATAATTATTTTTAATCCTATCCCTTATTTTTTCTATTTTGACAAAGAAGCACATGCCTAGGAGCACCCAAAATGAGCTCGAAGGGGGAGATGGAAGCGTGGCCCTCTCACTGTACTAGTTTATTTGTTACTTTAGTTTTGAGAGGGAAATTGATCTTTTTGCAAAAGACTAAACTCTAAAGAAAACAATATGCTGCTATATTTGGGCTGACAATGTCAAATGCTTACTCCACTTGCATCTAGCTTGCACGTAAATGGAAGATATTCCCCCCAGTGACTATTCACCAGTTCTTGCGTGTAATCGAAACCCTTACCCATCCCTCACTGCGTCATCATCATCATGTGTAAATTTATGACAATTACATCATCATGTCCTTTAAATCTTAACTATTTGCTTATCTACCTAGATTCCATTTCCTTCTATTTATTTTGCCATATTTTCCATTTTTTATTTGATACGTCTACCTTGTCAATGCTAGCACTAAGCTTAATTGGTGGAGGTTTTCTTTCTTTCCCTTTTCTTTTTCCTCCCACGACATAATACATACACTTTTTTAATCGATCTCTTTGCTTTTGCCTATATTGTACACCAATCATACTTTGGCAAACGTATAACAACATGGGTTGTTTGAGAGTTTTTTTGGATACTTAGAAAAGTGGAGGTGAGTTTCCTAGTTGAATATATTTGGTAGGAAATTTTAAAAAATTTGTCCATCATTCAAATTTATATAGCAATCTCAGCTTATGTGTAAAATTAAATTTTTTTGTCATTTTACCCCAATCAAACCAAAAAATAGGAAAAAAAGCAATGAACACGAGTATCTCTTCTAAAAAAATGTGCTAAAAGAAAGCTAGAGAGAGTATTCTTTGTATCCAGTCAATGGTTAGTTTTGTAATTTCATCTTATTTTTCCATCAATATTTTATATATTTTTAATCAAACATAGACTCAGAAAATTTAACCCAATTCTTTTTGTTAATATTTCAGCATACCAAACAATTTTTTTAACTCTCCTACCAAATTTATTTTTCCATCATATTTCTAGTAACTGTATTTCTCTGACAAGAGAAATTCTGTCCTTTACCAAACGCACCCTAATGACATTCTCATACAACTAAATTTGAGAATTTTTTTTTTAATTCATTTGTTAAGTGTTATGATTTTGATGTATGACTATTATAATAATAATAATAATAAGAAAAAATATTTTCTCATGTTGCATGAGAATTAAATTCTCATGTTGTGACTCTTTGATTCGCGTGCAATTTTTTTTCCTTAATAAATATGAGGCTCACCACTAGTTAAGTCACAACATGAAAATTTAATTCTCATACAACATGAGAAAATTAAATCCCTAATAATAATAATAATAATTGCTTTACACTTCTCCTTGTTACAGGAGAAGTGGTGACATTCCTATAGATAAAAATATAACGGCCCCACTTTAATAAAAATATAGGAGAATAGACTTTTTCTGCAATACAAGAAGTTATTCTCCCTACTACTACTAATAATAATAATAACTATTATTATTTAATTGTTCAAGGATTAACCCATCAATTCATTATTTTCCCCCCTAATTTTTAAATTTTAGGTGGGTTGGTTCTTCAACTCATCATAAAACAAATTTGCTTCATATTCACAACACATCAAATAAAAATAGATTAATATATTTTTAGCACACCAAATAAAAACAGATCAACCTTGCCTCCTCCATTTTTGGTTAACCTATGGTGGAGCATACAAGGTAGACCCGTTTCATCATCTTTACCTACATCGCAAAATTAAAGCTTCTTACATGATAACTCGCAAGTTGCCAAATCAACCATACCTCATGTTTATTGGGGTCTTAATTAAGTTCAATATATAGATCTGATTAGATTCTAATTTTTGTGGATTAATTTACTTGAAACATGCAAGTATTAAACGTGTCGTATTTAGAGTTAACTTATTAAATAAACATAAGCAAAAATGGAAAAGTAATTTGATTACCTGGTTGATTTTGAGTCAGACTATGTATGCCTTCTAAACTTTGTCATTATAAGATGAACAGATAGACTCTATAACAATCTAAAATATCTCAACGTGTTTATCAAAGATATTAAGCTAGCAAATCATGCTGTGTCATTGTTAGTCTTAAATTTGAACAAATTGATACGATTAATTAATTAAACGGATAATATTTAATTGCATCCATATATAATCCTCAACAGTCTATAAGTCTCTTCAGCACATATTAATTGGTCTGTCTCTATTGTGAAGAGTGGGGGATATATAATTGATATAAATAATATAAACAGGATCGGAGTAGCAAGGATTAAGCTAATGAGTTCGTAAGAAAAGGGTGTTCTCTTTATTAATTTTCAAAACTCTACTCATCCCTATACTAATACTATCTTAAGGTAACGCTTGACCACTTGAGAGGGAGTTTTGCCAATGTATTATTGATTGATCATTTTGCTTCCCTTCTAAGAATAATTTACTATTTTGTCTCATTTCTAAATTATATCTCAATATGTCCATTTTTCAAAATATATATTAATCTTTTTTTATTTGATCAAAGTTGAACATATTATTACACAAAACTAAATAACTTACTCCATTTACTCGAGTAAGTGTAGGTTAAATTTTGATTAAACAGAGATAAATTAATATATAATTTAGAAAGAGAAATAAATTGATAATTTGTTTTTGAAAATGATAACAAAATGATCAATCAAATGGGAAGATGAGTAAAAAGGAATTATTTTGACAATGGGCACATAGTAGGAGTGTCAAAATGAGTTGATGCAACACGAATATATTAACATAATTTTTTTTTCGTGTCAAAATCTTCAATACGAATGCGACATAAGTTTTTTATGGATTGACATAACACGATACGAATAATATGCAAAATAGAGGTCAAAACGATAATTGAAATAATAATAATAATATAATATAATAATAATAATAATAAAAGCTTGCACATCATCAACCCTGGGCTACTACCTACCTTCACCAAATGCAATAAAGAATTAGGAGGCATTAAGAACGAATACTAGGTTACCCTCAAAAGTGCTCTTAATATATGCATATATTGCAAGGGACCCAGAAATGATAGCAAGTTTAGACAAATCTGAGGCTAAAACATAAGACTAATAATGGCCTACAAAGTTAAGCTCCATCTATATAGAGCGCACCGACATTCACTTACACTTTATTAGATTGATAGGGAAGCAAACTACCGAATCATTTAACGAGAGAACTTTGAGAAGATGAGCAATGATTTAATGCAATAGTGGAATTGCATACCTTTGGAATATGACAATTCCATGATAAACTGGTTTAAATGGTTGTGACCACTGTTGTGGTACGATAAAATCACTACGACACTGTTTCACATAAAAAGAGATAGTAGACACAGATCGTAAAGATGCTCGTTTATTCCCTTACTACATCTACTACAACTTGGAAAACTAATAAAATAACCGAAAAAGGAAGAGCAGGGAGACGATCGATATGATATAAAGAGAATATATAGTTTTTTCTTTTTCTTTTTGGTAGCTATAATTTAATAGTAATTTTACAGTTTATAAAGTATGAATTAGAGTTAAACCTGTGAAGATCATAAAACGAAAATGGGCCAGAAAAGTGGAAACGATGTTAGACGGTAAAATAAGTTTTCCGACACCGAAAATCCTTGAGGCTAATTATTTAATGACACATTATAACTTAAAACCCAATTTGAAGCAACATCTTGAAAAGGTAAACATTCATAGACCCATTTTAAGAAACGTATAAAATATATATTAAAAAAATTGAGTTTTTCTGCTCATGAATTGACCTTTAATCTACCGACTCAATAGTAACTAAGAGCAGAAGATCAATTTTCATTGAATTTTGGTTTCGGGGCAGTTGATCATAAGTTTTAGCTATATAAATAGGCCTGCCGACTTAACAAAGTCTCACGACTCACCTTATATAATGCATACTCCACGTATTACATATAATCAAATAGAACATATTCAAATTTACAAAAAAAATTATTTAAAAAGTATACTTTAGATTTTTTTTACATAACAGGCCTATAAATCTACAGACTGATATAAATTACATTATTTATTTTAAATAAAATAAATAAATTATTATTTTAATAATTTTAAATAATAAAATAATATTATTTTAATTATTTTTTTTAGTTACCAATGTATTTGTTTTTAAATATAGGCCTGTACAGGACTAACGAACCAAGTCAGACCTAAAATATTTTATGGTATCTTTAAGGCAAAGCTTAATCCATCAGAGCCTATTTACATCCCTAATTACCATTTAATGTTTCCCTAAAATAATTGCTTTGCTTTGGTTTCACTTTTCACTTGCAGCTTTAATTTCGCTTAAAGATGGAACTGTAAAGTGTAATCTTAACAAATGACATTCCCGCGTGCAAATGAAAATATAAGTGGGTCATATAAACCTGCTTTATCCACAGTTAACTGGATTCATTGATTAAGACATTACATTCTCAATAATCATAGCAATTAAAGATTATTAGTGCAGAAACAATAACTTAGATGCCAAAAGAGCACAATGGGATGCTCCTGCCCCCCACCTTCTGCAGTGTCAGAGAGGAGTGTTGAATTAAAAGTTAAAACCATTGCAAAGCATACATTGCGGGCCTGTCAATTAATCAAAGGCCATACATAGTAGATGTTGGTCCACCTCTGCTATAGGCCATGACCCAAATATGCCCCAACTTGCAGAGATCATAAATTGCTATTAAGTTATATATAGTGGCACTGCCAGGCCCTAAACACCGGCCTAGATGTGGTTTTTCCACACTCTGAGAAAGATTTAAGAGACTAGAAAATGATCGCTTGTCATAAGGCACCGACATTATTCATTAAGTAAAAAGATTTGAACTAAGAAGCTTCGGTCGAGCTTGTAGGAGGGGACATAAATGAAAAAAGAATTGGGTTAGTAGAACTATGTAATGATTAGCATTGACCCACTAAGAAAATTTGAGGGATTCTTTTTAGTGAATGTCTCCCTCTTAATTAAACATCTTTTTGACATTTCGAACTAATTATATAAAAATAAATAGTTAACAGTGCATGGTGCACCGACACGTTAGATCCACAAGAGCACTTTCAATGTTCTTGGACTAAGTTTACTGAAGTTCATATAATAATTGCATGCTCTTGAAAATTAAGAAATGTATGTTTTACTTTGAGGTGATCATCCACCTGTCAGAAGAAGATAGCTTAGAGGACATGGGCTTTCACTCAATTCTGTTGAGGTCTTTGGATAAAGAATCTAGTCACGGTAACAAAGAGGGGGGAAAAGACTCGTTCATTAGAAAAATGAAGTCCAACCTCTTGTTTTTTTTTTTTCACGCATCTTGTTGACTTATCAGGAAGTATTTTCAATCTATAAAATCATTGAGACAGAGAAAAATTAATAATAAAGATGATTATGGGTCAGATTGTCAAAACATGACTAGAGGAAATGAAGATTTTGGCATCCGCGTTTGGATAACAAAAATCAGTTGATGGGTGATAAATTCACAGTTGAGAAGTGAAACTTGCGGGTACCAATTAGTTGATTTGGTAAATGGTAATTGGTAATTAATAACAAGAGTTGAGAAGATTTTTGTTATATTATCATTTATTGATGCATTGTCACATTATTTAATAATTTTTTTATATAATTTAATGGATTTCAAACTTTCGAAATAATATTGTAATACATTATCGAATGATATTATACAACTTCTTTTACACTGATTAAAATTAAATTTTAACCAAAAAATTTGCCATAATTTTATTCTCCACACACACATACACATACATATACATATATATATATATATATATATATATATATATATATATATATTCAAGTGAGATTTATTTATTTATTTCTAATTTCTTAATGTTAACATGGATATGAAGAACTTACTCAAGACATATTTTTTAATTTTTCAATAGAAGAAAAAGTTTGAGGAAAAGCAAGTTAGTCCATTCTAATGCTTAGGCATATTACAAATTATAAAGAATCAATTTAACTCAAAAGCTTAAGGCACTGTTTGAATACTGTTTCTAAAATTAATTTTTTAGTTTTCAGAACAAAAAAAAAAAAAAAAACTTCTTTGATAAAGCCTGTTTTGTAAAAAAAAATTAAAAATTATAAATGATATTTTGTTTTTAAAATCAAATTTAGAGAACATGTCTAAGTTGTTTTTGTTTTGTGTTTTGATTTATTTATTTTTTGATAAATTGTGTTTTGATTTTTAACTTTCAAAATAAAAAAACATAGAAAATACTTGTTTCCATAACTATTCTACTAAACTGTTTTAAAAGCCTGTTTGGATCAGTGTTTAAAAACTCGGCTCGACCATTGATTCGGCCGAGGTCAGTTGTCACGAGATCACTTTGCTAACCTAGTTTTATACATTAAAAAAATATAATATATATCCTATATGAAAAATTCAAAAAAATCAAAGCATCAATCATTAAAGATTCAAAATATACTTAACATAATTCAATCAATTACATGCACAACTCAATATTCACAAGCTAATCAAAGTATCAAAGTATAAAATACATATTCCAATGGAGTTAATGAAAAGTTATATCATCAAACTCAGGCCCTTCTTGTCCTTCTCATGCACCTATAACAGTATGTGAAAGGAGATCCCTTACCAAATAGAGAATAGTGGAGGAGAGGCGGCGACACGATAAATTAACGGTGGAGAGAGAAGAACTAGCACGGTGGAGGAGATCACCGAATTAAGGAGACTAGGTCTGGGTACGGGAGAGAAAAATGGAAGAGAGGAAGAAAAACGATTCAGATTTTAGATCTAGTTCTAAATCTAGGTAGCAATGACTAGGGGTGTTCATCAACCGATCCAAATCGTGGTGACCGAACCGAAAAATCGATAACCGAAAAATCAAAAACTGAAAAAAAAACCGCAAACTTTAATTGGATTGGATCGGTTTTCAGATTGGTTGATGAAAACTGATCCAATATATTAATTCCCCTCTACCTACTTGGGTCTTTCCTCAATCATAACTCAAAAATTTCTAAATCCAAGACCCATTAACCCATCAACTAAACAAAAAAAAAATCTAGTCACATCTCATCAACAAAATTTCATTTATATAGAGCATCATATCTCATTGTCCAAAAAAACAATTATATTATCGTTTACATGTTTTTGTATTTCAAAAATAAATAAACTACAAAGCCAATATATACAAAAGGTGTTATTTGCACAATAATCATGAAATAAATTTTAGGGTTTTCAAAAAATCGAAAATCGATCCAATCCAAACCCAAAAAATTTGGATTGGATTGGATCGGATTTGACAAAAAATCCATACCGAATGCATGATTATATGATCAAATCAAAGTAGTTGGAACAAATGATTTTTGCTTCCAAAACTGATCCAATCTTGACTGCGAATACCCCTAACAATGACTTACTGGTTCAATCGGGAGGTTTTGGGGGTCAGAAGGGTTAATGTGCAAGTAAGGTCTAACTACTAACCTGAACCCTCATAAAGGGGGGTCAGTGACCTGGCGGGGTCGACCCCAGGATGAGGCAGAAATTTAAAACACTGGTTTGGATCCTCTCTTTTTTAAGCTAGAAGTTACTTTTAAGCTAAAGCTAAAAAAAAACTAAAAGTTGTTTGGCGATTACATAAAAAATTTAGCTTAAATGCACACATTTCAAGAAAAACATCCTCTCTCTATATCTCTATGGCTCTTCATTTAAGAAAAAATACACAATTCAAGAAAAGCTGATAAGAGCTTAAAAAAAGCCCCTCTCATGGGCTATTGACTTTTTCCTTCATTAAAATAGAAGAAGATATTTTTATTAGAAGTGTTTTTCTCAATACCTGTTTAGTTCAACTTCTTCTTATAAGGAGAAGAGAAGCTAAATATAATAGGATCCAAACAGACACTAAGAGCAAAAAAAAATCAGAACACAATCAATCAGACCTTAAGTTGTTGGGTGAGGACCTTTTTTAATGGTTTATATTATTCTCTAACACATCTTCTCACGTAAGAGCCTTTTGGGCTTGAATCGTAATTGCACAGGCCCAATTTTTATTTTACCTTGTGCTTTATTGAAGCTCTGATACCGTGTAAAAAATTAATTCAACTCAGAAGCTTAAGTTGTTGGCTAAATTTTTTTTTAATGATTTATATTATTTTTTAACACAAATCCTTAAATAGGAATTAAGCCTATAAAATTTAATTGGGCCAGTTGAATCAACTCCTTATTAACTAATCAAGGCATTTTTTAAGTAGCAGAAACATCTTTCATATTATTAATGAGTAGAGTTAATATATTAAATTAAAAAAAGAAAATACTACTTTCATTTTACATGAGGTAGTTATCTCATGTTGTCTCACATCGAAAATTCCACCCACTTTTTTTTTTACCCTTTAATGATGGATCCCACATGATTTCTCTCTGTAACATGAGAGAGCTACTCTCATGTAAAATGAGAGTAGCATTCCCCATTAAAAAATGCTAGGAACACACTTGTTGATACTCTTTTTATCATTATGTAAAATTTCAGGTGAACTATTTTAAACAGCTTGTGTACATATTTTTAGCGCAGCCAAGATAAGATGAGACCATGAGAGAGGTTCGTTCTTCCCACAGCAGCTTCGGCAAAACTAGAGTTCATTTTCACTTAACACAATGCGAAATAGGCCAATTATGTTGTTTAGAAGATTTAATGTCATCAAGAATGATGGGAGGGGACAGGGAAGAAAACAATAGAGGGAGAAGAGCCACTAGTTGTGATGATGATATATACCAAGAAAACGTTTGAGAAGTTATACAACAGCAGAAAATAGCATTTAAGGTTAATGTCCAAGAAAATAAAAATAATTCCCAAAAATTAAAAACTCAGAAATTAATCTTGACAACTTAAAACGCTCTCTGTTCGGGCCAGTCCTGAATCTTTTTGGATCGGGTTTTTCGGTCAGGATCCAGTGTCGGAGACTTTTCTGTTTTGGGCTTTTGGATGGATGTGGTGATTGGGCCTGTTTATCATTTTGGTCAGCCTTAGTAAGAAAGGTGAAGAAATCGAATATGTTCAGAAGAATCTCCTCTTTTGTTGAGATTCTTGGCGTAGGTGTATTGAGAGGTGGTGTTTTTTTTTTTTTTTTTGGATTGTTCCACTGGTTTCTGGGGCTTCGTCCTGACTATGTCCAGTCCGACCCGGGTAGGTTACCTAGTATTGGCAGGTGAATCTCTCAGCGAGGATTTTCTGTATACACAAGGTCTCGAACTCGAGTCCTTGCTTAAGCGAATCCAAATACCTTACCACTTGAGCCAACCCCCGTTGGTTCTTCTTATTGAGAGGTGGTTTTCTATGGTCCTTGATGAATTGTCATTGATATCAACTAAAATTACATCATTGCAATAATCAATTATCAACTACTGACTACGAGGTAAAAGGTTGATAAATTGTTAATTATAGATTTGGACTATAAAAAAAAATTATTATGGGGGGGATAAAAATGAAGTCAATTACGTTTAATAAAATGTTACTAGCAACACCTTGACTTCTGCTAAAATGGCCAATGATTATTAGGGAAAGACATTTCTTGGAGGTTCTTAGTAATTTCAAGGAGGATGGTAAACTATAAAGAAAGAGGTGTGCAAATAAAAGTAATTTTTTTGGGATGACCCTCAATAAAAGAAACTCTGCCTGTTTAGGCTACCTATCCCTCGCTTATGGGATATATATACAATATGGTCTGTGTATTGAGGCTATTTTTTCTATTTCAGATGAATACATATGGAATGTAGCCTAAAAAATCTTTGTTGTATTTGAGATTCATAAATATAGATTAATCTAATTATATAATTTTTTATTTTATTTATGAACTTTTATATATATATATATATAGGGGAGGGATCATTTCACTCTAGAGTAGGATTTAAAAATCTTACTCCTCATCTTAGCCGTTGATTTTCGTTCATCTAACGGTTATCATTTATTTGAAATAAATAAATAATTAATTATTATAATTTATTAAATTATAACCGTTAGATGAACGAAAATCAACGGCTGCAATGAGGAGTAAGACTTAAAAGTCTTACTCTAGAGGCAAAAGAATCCTCCATATATATATGTATGAGAAAAGCATTGTTATTTTTTTTTTTTTTTTATTCCACAACTCCTGAGCATTGGAATGCTCTAAGATTAAAAAAGAAAGACTTCAATGATGTTATTACAAGGATTATGACAGTCACTAATTTTCTTGCTCATCTTGTTAAATGGGCTACCTTAATATGACTTTTGCTCATTCTTGTGCTTATATGCTCATGGATTCAAATCCTTATCTTTTGGGTAGTGACAATAAGGAAACTATCCCGTGAGTAGGGGTGTAAATGGGTCAGGCTGGCCCAGCCCAGCCTACGGCTCGGCTTACATTGAGCCCAGCTCAGGCCCGGCCTTTCAGAAAAGTAGAGTAGGCTTAGGCTTATAAAAAAGCTTTTTTAATAAATAGGCCATAGGCCAATTTTGTCAAGCCCGGCCTACAGCCTTGTAGGCTGGCCTATTTAATTTATTAAAATAAAATAATAAAAAAATATTTATTTTATGTGACAAAGACACAAAGTACCAAATACCAATATCTCTTACTTTTTGTGCTATTTTATTTTATGAAAGGAAAACTTGTATAATGTCTCCAAATTTTACATGTTGTTGCAGCTTAATACCATGGAGCAATGGGTACCTTGCTGGATTATGATGTTACTGATGAAGATCTTTCAATAATACTCTTCTTTCCCTTGTCTTGATGGTGGTTTAAAGATTTTTAGATGAATGACATTCTCTTGTAGACTTTATTTCAGCATCCAGTAATTGTATTTTTCTTATTTTTCCCATTTCTTTGACTCTATTCCTCTATGATATATATTCTAGAACTGAGGTATTATGTTGACTCTTTCTTGTTTGTCATTTTTTTCTTATGAGAAGTACTAGTGCATTCATCAATGGAACTTTCTTTGCTCTATACAATTTTTTTTTTTTGCTTAGTATATATAGTGGGAGGCCTACAAGGCCTGTAGGCCATGTAAGGCTTTCTTATTTTTGATAATGGGCCGGGCTTGGCCTACAAATAAAGCCTTTAGTAGGCCAGATAGGCTGAATTTTTTTTGACGTAGGCTTGGGCCAGGATGGCCAAAGCCCAGCCCAGCCCAGCCCATTTACACCCCTACCCGTGAGTGATCTAAATCCATTCTTAAAACTATGCACTAAGGTTTAGTTTCCAAATTTCATAATACCCAAGTGAAGCATTTTTCTTTCCTTTGTAAAATCACATTTTTTCCTAAAATAAAAACCTTTTTAAAAAAAAAAAAAATCATTCACTTTTTTCAATGAGATGAAAAAGAAATAAATTATCTCTTGCATTTGTTTATTTTCCCATTTAGTCTAAAGAAATATATAAGCATGTAGAATTATAATCATCATTCATTAATTCTTGCAATTAATAAAAAAAATGGTGAAGAAAAATTATTAATTGTAACTTAACAGTAATTTTTATTACATTTTCTCATCTCATAAAAATTAATAAAAAGACAAAAGTTCATACATCGTATTATATAATTTCACACAGAATATATAGAAAGAAAAATACATACTAATATTATATTCTTGTATCTTGATGGATGCTGCATTCACATACGCGATTTTATTATGAGGAAATTTTATTATTATTATTATTATTATCATTTTATATGGTTTCGATGAAGTTTCATAGATTCATTAGAATAGCAGAAAGGCAACAGAAAGGTCTTCATTCAGGTCCTGACGAGATCATCCGATGGTATCCTTTGAATCGTCTCAACGAAACTGAGCATAGTTTCAAGATTATTATCATCTACAACAAAAAAGCACAACCAAAATTACATATTTCACTAAACCCGTAATTACAGTGAAAAAAAATTATAAATCAAAGGAGGATATACTATTTCTAACCAAGTTTTGGGACTTCATGCCCTCCTGGGTGATGAATCACAACAGGATCCACGAATGCTTCTAGCAAAGCAATGCCCTCTGGCTTCGCGAAATCCATCTCCCCTTCACCACATAACATGGACCAAGTAGATTATAATTTGTTCACTACTACAATATCAATAGAAAATGCAATGCAATTTTTAAAGACTAAAGTAAAAGAAATGCTGAAACAAAGAATCATAAGAGACTTGTTTCGAGAAACTACCTATAAAATGAAGAGAAGGGCAACCGATTGGTTCTGAAAATGTATTGGAAGCCAGTTCAGGCATTCCAAACTTCTTTCCACCAAACTTGGCTCCTGATATCACAATCAGGAACTTGATCTTGTTTACCTTCCCAAGTGCTACGCCCTTATAAAGTCATCACTTACTTTAATCAAATCGTATGCAATTAAACTTTAACCTCATTGCCAACTAAATGATATAAAAACCACTAAAACATAAGTAACAAATAAGATTTGTTTCTTTCTTAATTAGTACCTGTGTTTGCATTCCTGGCATTGCAGCAACTAAAATTGCTCCCTGAATGACATTTTTAATTAATTAAAAAAAATGAAAGAAAAGAAGCTTCTAAAAGTTCAATAGCAAAGCAACCGCACCTGAGAGAATCCAAGTAAACCATCAAAAGGACCATTTTTCACCATGTAATCTTCAATGTATGCTACACATTCTTCGAAGTTCGTATACTCTGTGAAATCCTGTACACAGTATAGATAAATATTTAATACGATGACTTTAGTCATATTGTAGGTGGGGATTAAGATTTATTGTCTCTAGAACCTCATTAGCGTGGAACCATTCATGGCCTTCAACGTCTGATTTTCCCTGTGCTGAAAATTTTCCGTTGAGGAAGACAAGGTCCAGCTTTTGTATTACAGTTTCTGGCCAACGCAAGACTACGTATTGCTTGAGGATTTCAGCATTGCTCCCGTGTCCATGGAGGCAGAGGATTCTGGGTTTTTTCTGGCTTTGATCTTCCATGATATGCCGAAACTTGCTTTCAGATTTCAAGGTTTAAATCGTGTGGGAATTCAATTGCTCTTTTTTTTCTTGGACTCTACCAGCATTCGAACAAGGACCATTATGGTGTTGTCCTCCAACAAGCAACAACTACCATACTGGCCATGAATGCTAGTAACTACTTTTGGCTACCAAAACTCTCAGTAGTTAATGTTTGGTATTCAATGCCTTCAATTGCTTCAGTAACTACTCTTGGCAACCAAAACTCGCAGTGTTAATTCATGTTGTTGAGTATTTAACGAGGCACTATTTTTTCACCCTTATAAAGTTCATGATACAATACTTCTTCGACTTCGAGCGTTACACATAAATTGTGTTTAAATCTATTTTATTTGGAAAAGAATTCGCTCAATGTATCATTTAACGTAACGTGAGACGATTAACTTGTAAGCTGTTTATAGACAAATTAATATGTATTCCTTCTTCACTCTATATTTAACATTCTCCTTCTCTAATTTTTTATCATTGTTGATTTATCTATAAACTACTAAGACTGTCTCACGTAGGGATGTGCATAGTTCAGCTTCGGTTTGATTTTTTTTACCGAATCAAACTGAACGACAGAAAGCAATTTAATTTAGTGAATTGAATTGGTTCATACAAGTTTAAAAGTGATTATGAACAAGTTTAAAAGTGATTATGAACAAGTTTAGAAATCATTTAGGGGAGTTTGGTTTGGATGAAAATTTTTTTTGACCAGAAAAATGTAATTATCAGGGATCTATAAGAAAAGTGAGTTAAGTAGAAAAGTTAAAAAAAAGTTAGACCAAATATTACTGGACAAATTAATTAAAGTTTTTGAAATCTATGTTTAGTTGAGGATAAAATATTGATGGATAAATAGTATAAAATTACAAATGTAACCTTATAATAATTTTTTAATATTAAAACAAGTTGCCATTGCGCATGACAACACAACACAAAAGTAACCCCATAATAATTTTGGTCTGCTTTTTGGTTGCGCATGTTGCCATTTAGCCGGCTAACAACACAATACCATGTCCAATTTGTCTTTCACAACAGTGACTTATGCTTACCTTTCACGACCTTTTCTAAATTGCTATGCAAATACAACACTGACAACAGATGAGGAAATATTTTGAAACTATGTACCAAACATGGATATCATAGATTGTCAATGTCATATGCATAGGAAACTATTTCAAAGTCCTGAATCAAATGTGTGAACTGGTTTCTCAACAACTCAAATAAAAAGTACAACAGATTGGAAAAAAATAAAAATGATACTGGAAATAAAAAAAATTAAAAAAAAAAAGAAAAAAAGAAAAAAAGAAAAAGAAAAGAAAAGAAAAACTAAAGAAATAAAAAAATAGAGAGAAAAAAAAAAGATAAAAATAATTTTGATTTATGAATTGGTATTTTACACTAGTTCAGTTCATGAACTGAATTTTAAAAATTAGTTCAGTTAATGAATTATTATTTTAAAAAACATATTCTTTTAAGTGCTTCAGTTCATATTAAAATTCAATTCCTTTTATTCTTTGGCACACTCTTAATATAATCTAAAGTAAGGTTATGTTACATGAAACTATTCATTCTCATCCTTATTTTGGATTAAACTTTAGTTTTTCATATTCATATTGAGTTTTGTGGGATTACATAAAAGGACTGAACTTTAATTTAAAAACTTTAAAGGCTCAAATGTATTTATAAAAAAATAAAAACTGTAACTTACGGTTATTTTGGTGGTCTACTGCTGGTGAACCCTTTGGGAAATGATGTGTCGTAAAACGCAATATTTGCAAAGCTGGAAGGAAAAAGACTTGCAATTGGTTATCTATCACTTCACCTTTCATCTCCACCACTCGTTTTCGGAAGGTATTTCCAATGGTTACTTGGGAGCATGGGTCCGCAGACATTGTATTTGAGTTGGAGAAGTTTTCTGTCTCTCTCAACATGATCAGAATCTAAACGATGATTTACAAAAACATTAGCAAAAAATAAATATCAAAATATGTAAAGACTTTGTTGGTAGTAGCAAAACCTACTTCAGCAATTTCTATGCCTCGAACGAATTGATCTTCGGGAATCAGTTTGGGAATACCTTGAGAAAACTCAAAAAAAAAAAATTCTTAGTAAAAAGACAAAGAGGCATGGAAATGCCATTACCATTTACCATCCTTCAATCCCCATGTGGTATAGTCGTTTTCATGTATCAATTTTATCCGTGAGT
Organism: Gastrolobium bilobum; assembly: GCF_033153095.1. Lineage (NCBI taxonomy): Eukaryota > Viridiplantae > Streptophyta > Magnoliopsida > Fabales > Fabaceae > Gastrolobium > Gastrolobium bilobum. The sequence goes on along the minus strand of NW_026895156.1, from coordinate 91,616 downwards.
GTGCGAGTCAAGAACGAAAAAACAGATCATGGGAGGGGTTGGGGGCTACAAAATACGAACAGGTATACTTGTTGCTTCACATGAACTTCATTCCTACCAAACATATGAGAGCGATCCTCTTCTCATATTAAATAAAACATGATATGATTACATGAAAAAATTATAATCATATAAAGATGAATCAACTGTGATAAAAGTAAAGAAAGAAAAAATATTAAAATTGATAATTACAAAATTATCACAGATGATTTGCATTTGCCTTTAGATGATTGTAATTTTCCAACATGATGCACGATTTATGCAAAAACCAGCACATGCCAACCGTGCCTGTTATGTGTTGTGCCATGCAATAGTAACACTTGATCAATACACTTTCATATAGTAGATTAGTTTTTATTCGCTCACTTATTGCTCATCTACCATTTAGGTTCGCCTGAATGAAAGAACCTTTAAAATGCAACTTGTCATATAGGAAACATCAGTGCTCTATGTGCATGTCGTCGTCAATCTTGTAAGAAAATGTATCCGGTTGATTACTTGTTTAACAGGTTATACAATAAAATTGTTAACTACAAAATTAGTCCTTCAAAACATTAAAAATTATGTGCAAAGTATTTACAAAATGGTACTCCTCCAATCTCACACATGCTGAGCCATCACCAAGCACCACCGAAGCTGTATCAGCCAGGAGCCACCGCATACGAGCCCCCTATCACAATCAGCAGAATTGAAAACCTGGAAGAGAGAACCCAAAGCCAACATCAAAATAAATCTATGCACCAGCAAAATATACCGCAAATCCAGCTACACATCAAGCATTAAGACCTGCAAAATTAAACTTCATCATCATGAGCCCACAACAACAACCACGTAAACCACCATCAGAAGTTTTGTTACTACTTCCTCGATTCCTAGAACAGTAATTCTCTTTCCTTATTTTTTGCACTGTCATCTAATTTATGCTTTGAAATCTGTAAGTCTTTTTATCATCTTATTCTTTGTCCAAAATTTTAATATTTGCAAATTTCGTTATGCTTCTTTTTACTTTACTTTTCTCCTGCACGCTTACAATCTTATATCTTAATTCCATAAATGGGAAAGATAATAGAGCTGTGAGACTTTACAATGATGGAAACTTGAAACACCAATGGAGCTATAGCAGCATAGATCAAGAAATGTTAATAAAGTAAGCTTTCAAAAAATACGTTTATATGGCAAGCAATTGTATTTAACACCGTTGAAACTTTTGTAAACAGAAACTTCTACGGAGGATGAGTTATGAAAAGTAATAACCCATTTTATAAAATTGTAGTGACGACAGTTTTTGTTATTAATTTATAGAAAGGGCACCTAGCCAAGATCAGATTCGAGTATTATGAACAAAATGCATCTAATGGCATCAGTCATTGGGTAGCTTCATGGGAGGATCCTTATAAGCATCAGACAGAATTCAATGCCATCAAAAGGAACTGTTGAGGTCATTCAACATAAACCCAAGTGCATAAGAGGTCAAACAGAGACTGGTAAATGGGTTCAACATCCATCATGGAAGTTTATGTGACTGGACAATCATCCTGGAAAATAATCTTCCAGGAGAAAGATTACAAAAGCCTTCAGATAATGCCATAGGAAAGTTCAAAAGTGAAATTGCTTTTCTAAAGTGTCAAGTGTCATACTTTTAAGTTACAATCACTTCGGAAGTATATAGAAAAAGAAGGCAGTCCCAGCTAAATTTCAAGAGTGAGACCAAAACATTTGATACCTTGCTGAGAATGAAGATACCAGTTTTTAGTTAGAGGCAATAAAGGAAGAGCTTGTTTATGAAAAAGAGCAGAGTGCCAATCAAAACTCAAATTTTGAACAACCTTTAGTTGTGGCAGACCTTGAGGCAATGCTAGAGCAAAAAGGATAAGGAAATATTGGATCCATCTATCAATATAAAATCCGAAAAGCCTACTAAAGAGCATGATTATACAGGAGAATTAGGTCTCTTGGAGCAGAAAATTAGCAGACTAGAATGGTGTAACAGACAATTATTATAAGCAACATAAAGAATTAAGCGAGCATATAAAAGAGCTCTCTCTGGAATACGAGCTTCTTAAGAAGGAAAATGTAGATATTTCTTTGAGATGAAAGTAAGGCGAAGCACATTACATCATGTTATAAAATTATCATTTAGCTTCTTTAGTTACAATACAACAACTTGAATCACAAGTAGAGATATTAGAAGAAAAAATGAAGATGCAGGGAGAAGACTTTTCAACGTCTTTGGTCTGCATCAAAGAACTGGAAAATCAAGTCAAGTCTTTAGAGAAAGGAATGAAAATGCATGTAGAGGAATAATCTGAGCAGGAAGAACGGCCCATCCAAAAGAGACACAACAAAGCTCTCACATCTGAGCATTTTTAGGAGGAATATGGACACAACAAAGCTTTCTGTTGAAATGTCATTCATGGTTGAGGGGAATGAAAAGGTTATTATAAAAGCAGTTGCAAAAGCTGATGAATTGCTGAACCATAATAAACTTATGGAAGAAATGCTCCATAAAAACCTTTCTTTTTAAAAAACAAACCATTCACTTTTTAAAAAACGAAAATCATTCATCTCTTGCATTTGTTTATTTCCCATTTATTCTAAAGAAATTCGTAAGCATGTAGAATAATAGTCATCATTCATTCCATTCTTGCAATTCGTAAAAAAGAAAAAAAAGGATTAAGAAAAATTATTAATTGTAACATAATAGTAATTTTCATTACATTTTCTCATCTCATAAAAAATTTATAAGAAGACAAAAGTTCGTACATTGCATTATAGAATCTCAAAAAGAAAATAAAGAAAGAAAGAGACATACTAACATTGTATTCTTGTATCTTGATTGATGTTGCCTTCACATATACAATTTTATTAGGAGGAAAATTATTATTGTATATATTGAATTCGATGAAGTTTCATAGCTTCATAAGAATGATAGAGAGGCAACAGAAAAGTCTCCATAAAGATTCAGGTCTTGCCGTGACTATTCGATGGTATCATCTGAATTGTCTCAATGAAACTGAGCATAGTTTCAAGACTCTTATCAACTGCAACAAAAAGTAATCCACCCAAAATCTCAGATTTCACTAATTTTGTAAACTGAAAACCAATATTCAATTACTTCCTGGCAGCAAAACCCATAGTTACAGTGGACAAAATTATTAATTAAAGTAGAAGATACTATTACTAACCAAGTCTGGGGACTGTATGTCCTTTTGGGTGATGAATCACAACAGGGTCCACAAATGCTTCTAGCAAAGCAATGCTCTCTGGCTTCATGAAATCCGTCTCCCCTTCACCACATAACGACCAAGTTTAATTAATTCATTACTACAATAACAATAGAAGATGCAACGCAACTTTTAAAGACAAAAGTAAAGGTATAATTGCTGAAACAAAGAATCAAAAGAGACTTTTTTCTAGAAAGTAGAAACTACCTATAAAATGAAGAGAAGGGCAACCGATTGGTTCTGAAAATACATTGGAAGCCAGTTTAGGCATTCCAAACTTCTTTTCACCAAACTTGGCTCCTGATATCACAATCAGGAACTTGATCTTGTTTACCTTCCCAAGTGCTACGCCCTAAAGTCACCACATACTTTAATCAAATCGTATGCAATTAAACTAAACCTCATTACCAACTAAATTTTCATTTTTCTAGCAAAAGAGCATTTTGCAATAACTAGGGGCGAAAAGGGTGAACTTAATGATATAAAAACACTAAAACCTAACAGTAAATAAGATGGATTTCTTTCCTAGTACCTGTGCTTGCATTCCTGGTAGTGCGGCTGCTAAAATTGCTCCCTGTGTGACATTCATATTTAATCAAAAAATGAAAGAAAAGAAGTTGCAAAAAGTTCAGAAGCAAAGCAACCGCACCTGAGAGAATCCAAGTACACCATCAAAAGGACCATTTTTTACCATGTAATCTTCAATGTATGCTAAACATTCTTCGAAGTTCGTATACTCTGTGAAATCCTGTACACAGTATAGATAAATATTAGCACGATGACTTTAGTCATATTGCAGGTGGGGATTAAGATTCACTGTCTCTATAACCTCATTAGCTTGGAACCATTCATAGTAAGGAGGATCATAAATGCCTTCAACATCTGATTTTCCCTGTGCTGAAAATTTTCCGTCGAGGAAGACGAGGTCCAGCTTTTGTAGTACAGTTTCTGGCCAACGTAAGACTAATCGCTTGAGGATTTCACCACTGGTCCTGAATCCGTGGAGGCAGAGGATTCTGGGTTTTTTCTGGCTTTGATCTCCCATGATGTCGAGACTTGTTTTCAGAGATCAAGGTTTAACTCGTGTGAGAATTCAATTGCTGGAGTAACTATTCTTGCTACCAAAACTCTGTTAATGAAGTTGTTGAGTAATCTATCCCTTCAATTGCTTGAGTAATTACTCATAGAGCTACCAAAGATTTCAGTATTAATTGAATTGGTTGAGTATTCAACGAGCCCCACTTATTTCATCATTATCTATGTAAGGTGGAAATGGATCCTCCGTCTCAAAAGAAAAGAAAAAATAAAATAAAATTTGTGACATGATTAAGAAAAGTTTACAAGGTGGATTAACGATTATAATTTTGTAGGTACTGATTCAATTTTTATTTTATCTCTTTTCTTTTATTACCATTCATACACCTTTACATGATTAAAGTTTTCCATATCATCATATTGTATTTATTTTTTAAATAAAAAGATCCAAATGCAGGTTCAGGACAACAATTATTCGAGCTTAAGACATAATTAATGTTTAACTCTATCTTATTATTTTGACGATCTTCCTCGCGATTCATACTACCATTCATACACCTCGAAAAGTCTCCGACAGTGCTGACTGCGCATCTTCAGCGCGATTTCTCGATCTTGAACTTTTACAAAATATTAAAAAAAATACACAGAAATTCCAAAAATAAACAAAAACAACAAGGAGGAAACCTAATCATATGGGATTAGCCTCCTTGTTACAAATCGAGAAATACACGAGAGACCCTAACCATAGATTAAAGCATTTTTACCGATTAAAATTTAAACTTTTATAAAAATGAATTATAAAATACACGTGCTAGATTCATACCATAATCCTAGAACCCTAGATGCCACATTTCAAGAAGCAAAACTAATTACATGAGTAGTGAAACTAGATTCACATACCAATGTACAGCCAAGGCTCTGATACCAATTGAAGGAAATCTTAGATTTATGCGGAAGCGGACCTAGTACATTGGTATGCTTACCGAATCATCCTTGTTTCACAATTACCTCTCGGTGCGCAGGTCTCGTGTAGAATCTTCCCTTGTAGGATTCCTCTTCACGAACAGCTCACCTCAGCGCCGCAGCACGAACAACCTCCTTGAAGCTGGACTGTGGCAGATCTTCCAGACTATCTCTCGAGGAGGATGAGATGGTTGTGTGGGCAACTGTTCAGATGATGAACGTCTACATCTTGGGGTTTGTTTATGATGATCTGTTCACCTTCGAGGCACAAGAGGAGAAAACTATGAATATATACGCTTAGGTCTTAGAGATAACTCAACCATAAGCCTCGTGGGCTCAAGTTTCACTGAAACCCAATAGGACTTTAGTGACCAAAAGAGCATATATCCAACATTTTGAAGATTACGTACAAGGACTGAAAATTAATTTGAAAAATATTGAAGACTCCACTGTATTAAAAACAACTATAATAGACAGTGATTTTAGTTGTCTGCCCGTGAAAACTTTCCAAAATTATATATCGTCAGAAATAATTATACAAATAATTTCATAAATTATATAAATTCTAGAGTATCAATTGATCAATGATACAAATTTAATAGGGTAGATAGGGCAACTATTTAATGGACAACTGTATAAATTCTCATTGCGGGTTGTTAAACATTAGTTCACTAAAAAAAAAATTCTAACATTCATCCATTCGAAAAAAATAATTAAATGTGTTACAATAATTTTGAAAAGATTTTGTATTAAAATGGCTCTCAGACTAATAAACTAGAATTTATATGTAGCCACAATTTTCTTTTAGTATTGTATAAGAGACAATATCAAACATGACTCGTATCAGCAATGAATTATGATAGTTGCATTCTTAACTTAATACAAGACTTATCCATGATCACAAGTATTATAAATAACATTGACACGTGTCAAAGTGTAACCATGTAGCAAGAAAATAACGATGAACATGTGCCCCAATTAAGATATGCAATTTTCTTTTCTCAATCCTTAATTTCTCTAAAAATTTAACAATCAACCTGTGAGCTAATTAAAATGTGCAATTTTAATTTTCAATCCTCAATTTCTCTAAACAAAAAAAGCTAGATTCAATATGAGCAAAAGAAATCCCACAATCTTCTTAGAACTGTTATATACAACAGGATTACAGGAGCAAGAAGGATTTCACTAGTTCACAAAGAAGTAAATTTCTCATATTTAAAAATAGTATATCCATAATTGTTTCCAAAAAACAAAAAATAGTATCCTTAATGAGATAACAGACTAATGATACATATATAACCTTCTATAAGGCCAACAAAATTCCAACGTACACAAAAAAAATAACAACAATAAATAAAAATAAAATTTGTACCAAAAAAATAACAAATATGAATATTTTATTCAAATTAAGAAGTCCACTAGTTAGACTACAAAAAAAAAAAAAAAAGGAAGTCCAGTAGTTCAAAACAATGAATAAATATGAGTTATTTTCAAAACTTCTACTAATCAAATACATCAAAAGAACTTAAAATCCCTCATGTTAGAAATATATCATATAAAGACCATAGGTCAAATTCAATCGAATCATTTGATCAAGGGATTAGTTAACATCAAACTAGTATCTATATACTCAAGTGTTATGTCTCCTTGCATACTTAGCACTCTTTGATTGGTTTCCAACCGAAGGCTGAAATTTGTTGTCACTTTTTAAGAGTTTATATGCTATATCATATATGTGATAAAGCTAAATAATTGGTATTAGTAGTGACAATGATAATAATCTTGATAGTATAAGGCATCATAATATAAGTTTATATTATAAATTATGATGTTTTTATTTATTTGATGTGACAATTATATGTATAAACTTATATAGTAATTTTTTTTAATATATTAAAGTAATATATTTTTTTTATGAAAAATAATATATTATTTATTCAGATTTAGGGATGAGATTAGACGTGATAAGTAATGTATTAGGTAAATTCCTATATATCCTTATCTTGTCAGTCATAACTCTTCATCTGCCCTTTTTCTTCTTCTTCCTCCTATGTACGTTTCCCTTCTTTATGCACAAATGCTGCTTCTTCTTCTTCATACATCATCAACAATCTTGTCTTCTCACCTGATTCTGCTCTCGAAGCTTCCAAGGAAGCTAGTTTCGATTCAGTACTCGACTTGTTCAGAAACTGGGATCATGTCATTACAAGGGAGCCATGGTTGATTTCTTGCAACCCCAGCAAACGGGTTGTGCCAAAGTTTTAATTTTTACTCTCCAAAGGTGCTTCTTCCTCTGACATTGTTTTCATAATGAGCAAGACACTGAGACTCCTCCGTCGAAGCCATGAGAATCATATAGTCCCTACATATGAATTGATGTGTAGATTCTTGCAATATGATAAGGAGACCTTGACTTGTATAATCCGCAACACACTTTCCTTTAGTAGTAGTCAGATGAGACCTAATGTCAAATTGTTGGTTAATTGTGGAGTTTCTGATTCAAACATTGCCATATTGCTTCGTAAATGGCCTAGTATATTCTCATCAACTCAATTGCTCAAGGAGGTCCAAGAAGTAAAGGAATTGGGGTTTAACTCTTCAAAGTCATCTTTTAGTATTGCATTGCTTGCCAAACATACTGTCAGAGAATCCCGGTGGGATGAGAAAGTTGATGTCTTTAAGAAGTGGGGTTCGTTTGATGAAAACATTCTTGAAGCATTTAGGAGACATCCTAATTGCGTGTTAGTATCTTGTGATAAAATTAATGTTGTGATGAGTTTTTGGGTGAACGAGTTGGGTTGGGATGTCAAAGGAACAAACATTCTATTGGAAGGGAAAGGGAAAAGAATTGACACTGTTTTACCTTAGTTTAGGCTATGTCCAGCTTATTTGTATTATATTCTTCTGCTACACTCGTTATAAGTCATTCAGCTTACAAGAGGAACATAAATAAGATTTAAAAATCTTATTTATGGGACCAAGTCCAAATTACCGAGAAAAGAAAAATACAATAAGTCAGAGAGGAGCACTAGGTCTCTACAGGCAGTTGGCTTCTTGCTAACTCTACAACAAGAGTCGTCGTCTGTGTGCGAAAGCGAAGTATGAATTATACGCAACAGATTCTTGAATATAGTTTGGAGAGAAGGATCATTCGAAGGGCTTTTGTTGTCCAGTATGGCAAAAGGTTTGATAGACAATAATGCCAGCTTATTTACACCATTTATAATTTCTGAGAAGATGTTCCTGCAGAAGTTTTTGAAATGTTTTATGAAGAATGAAGCATCTCTCCTATTACAGATATATCAGGAAAAAATGAATCTTCAAGATAATAGGGAGGACGGTAGCATCTCTTTGTTATCAAAGTGTTAACGTGCGAGTATAAACTTTGTGTACTTCAGTATGTTATGCATCTTCTTTTTCTAGTACTTTTTATACTCCTGTATAAACCTGGATTTAGCTACAAAGTTTATTGAATTGTTTCATTTGTTTTATTGGATCCTTAACTGATGCTAGTCTCTGCTCTAATCTATATGAACAACTTGATGCCTCATAAATAATTGACCAATTAAGAGTCAAAATGAACACATTTTTTTTAATGAATTTGGAGCAAAGATTATGCTGTGGGTTTAATGAGGTCTAACACCATTACTAGCTCAAATAAGAAAAGACGGTGATGAAATTTTGGCATTAGAAATAAATATGTAATAGACTACAGTTGTTATTATTAATAAGAATTTTTATTTTTGGTAGTCATTATTAATAAGAATTTGATAATACTTGATAAGCCAGAATTGATGTTATTTTTAATTTTGCTATGTTTTGGTATATATACTTGCTATAAAATCTTAATGGTACTATTTAAGAAATTATTGTCTGACATTATGTTTATCAATTTTTTAATTTAATATATATAATAGTCATGAAGTTTTTAAAAAATAATATTGGAGATTTTTATTTCTACAAAAATTAATATATTTTTTGGACATATTGATCATTAGATTTTTATAAAATTAATATCATATGATATATTTTGAAGAATTATATAAATTCTGTATTAAAAGGTATTTTTATCAAAAATATTTATTTTTATTGTATCTAATATTATACATTGTATTACCAAACATTGAATAATATTATTTTATGGAAAAAATATTTATCATTTTAAAGACACAACATTGTGTCATTTCAAATAAAACGATGTCATTTTGAGATATATCTCATGATTTTTTATCTTCTTTCTCCTCTATAAAATTAAAAAGAAAGAAAAAATTGAGGAGGGATAATGTAAAAAATACCAACTATGTATCAAAATGACGTCATTTTATATAAAATAATACAAAATTGTGTCATTTAAAATAATTAATATTTTTTCTTATTTTATATCATATACATTTTCATATCAAATATCGGATACTATTAAAATTTAGTCATGCTTTATATAATCAAACTTTATAGGGTTTATCCTAACCAATCATTCCACCGAAAATATTTGGTTCAAATGTACTTGTTATCTTTTTCTTCCTTCCGTTTGATATGTCAAATAAACTCTTTCAGTCACAAACTCATAGCAGTGACGTGGAATTTTGATCAGTCACGGAACTTCCAACCTCGGCCAAAGTCATTGCTTTTTTATCTAGTGCGTTCATTCCTTCTCTTATGCTTTATTCCCTGATATCAACATTTTTTTTTTTGGATAACCCCTGATATCAACATTAATCCTGAGAGGCCACTTTTATTAGAGATTCGACGAATTTGAACTTCTTCACTCCCTTTAAGAATTGAAGCTTTCAGAAATCGAATCATTACTTTTTGAGCAAGTAAAATCAAATATGTCTGCACTTTCTTAGGTCTCAACATAATATAAGGGTCTCCTTACCCATGCTTAATTGTCAATCTCTCTATGCTATTAAATGAATGTTGGAAATGTACCCAAAAAAAAAAAAAAATGAATGTTGGAAGAAATTTTGTCCCTCTTGTCTGACATTTTCTTGATGCATTGGCAGGAACCATTCGTCCTGTGATGTAGACCACCGGAATCTGAAAGTCCGTGATCAAAAGCAAACAAAACAGTCTTTCAAATGGCTCTTTCTACAATCAGAAATTAAAATAGTATGACAAAATGCCGTTTGTTGAACGGCATATGCCACCATATGATACGATGGTTAACGGACCAAGATCTTGACCCTATAACCGCCAAAATTACGGTGGGAAAGTTTATTTACACTTCTAATTAAAAGCATTGATTGGTAATTGGGTATTGGGGTTGGTTGTTCTTGGTCATCCACTTTCAGTTTGAGTAATGCAATGAGGGAATGACAACTACTGGGATCAGCAAAATATTAAGAGTCTGTCTGGTAAGTCCAAAAAATAGGAATATGAAGTTAATTAAAAACTACTTTATAAAATTTCCACCTTCATTTTTATCTCACATCACCTTTAAAAAAAAAAAATAACAATGAAAATGAAAGACAACTAGCGGCGAAATATCTCCATTAGTACTTTTTCCCCACCTCTTAGGTGACCTAATATTGGAATAATTCAAACTACTAACTACTCTTCCGTTTCTTAGGGTCCAAGGCCAAGTTTTGTGTGTACTTTTGAAAACGAAATTAATCAGCCTCCTACTTCTATGAATTTTTTCTTCTTTTTTTTGTTCTCTAAAAAGATATATAAATCATTAAAAAAAAATAAACAATCCTATCACGAGTCATTTTTCTTTAGAAATGTATTATTCAATAATATAAAAAAAATATTTTATTTGTAATTATAAAGATGAACTTGAGTATAGTTCAAGTAGTGCCATAAAAAAATTTAAGTAGAGGTCACACTTTATAATTAAAGTTTTTAATATATCAAAGAAATAAATAAACAATATGGGCAATTGTTAAGATGATTAGTTCTTTAATGTTTAAAGTGACATACATGCTATAAGCAAAAGTATCATCTAATTATATTACCCAATTCATTACATAAAACCAATTATCCTTGATTTTAAGTATTTTTGTCACTTGAAATAAGTTTGTTGTTTCCTTCGCAGTGAAATTCCACAAAAAGGAAATTCGGGTATTTTATTAAAAAGTAAATTAGTTTTCAATTCATTTCAAATTAAGGTACGTGTGTAAATAAGATGAAATCATGGTAAGTCTACTCATTGAAGCTGAACTTGCCCAACCAGCATTTCTAATTTCCATATATTTTACAAGCAAATTGGACAAATATAAACAATTGCAAAAAGTAGGGACGTTCGCGGTCTGAATTGGATCAATTTTGGAAGCAAAAATTATCTAATCCAATCTCTTCGGTTTGATCATGTAATCATCCATTTGGTTTGAATTTTTTTTCAAATCCGATACGATTCAATCTAATTTTTTCGGTTTGCATTGAATCGATTTTCGGTTTTTTGAAAATTTTAAAATTTGTTTCATGATTATTGTGCAAATAATATCTTTTGTATATATTGACTTTGTATTTATTTTTTTTGAAATACAAAAGCATCAGTAAATGATAATATTATTATTTTTTGGACAATGAGATATGAAGCTCTACACAGACAAAATTTTGTTGGTGAGATGTGATTAGATTTTTTCTTGGGTTTAGTTGATGGGTTAACGGATCTTGGGTTTAGAAATTTTTGAACAATGATCGGGGAAAAACCCAAGTAAGTATAGAGAAATTAATATATTTGATCATTTTAGATTGGATCAGTTTTCATCAACCAATCCAAAAACCTATCTAATCCAATTAAAATTTGCGATTTTTTTTTTCGATTTTTGATTTATCCAATTATCAATTTTTCAGTTCGATCATCACAATTTGAATCGATTTAGATTGATTGATAAATATTTCTAACAAAAAGTACAACCAAGCTTACATTATTAAGATCTTCAATAATTGCCAGCTTTTGCCAGCTCCTAATTCATCATTAAAGTTTAATTTTTTTTATAAAAAATATACAAACACACACAATAGCGAAGACTTTCCCCGTCAGAATCCGAAAAATGACAATGGGATACATTGGATTTTCAAATTTTGCCACATGATCCGTCTTAAGTCTTAACCCTTTCGCACCACGTGTCTTGCTACCACAGCAGGTTCCAGCTGCACACAGGTCCACTAAATCACTCCTCGATCATCATGTTGACAAACAGTACTGTTGCACTAGCACGACAACAAAACATGCACCATATAATATTTCCTTTATAATATTAATATTATTTTATTTGAAGGAGTTGGAAAATGAACATGTTAGTTGTTTTCCACTTGCTACGTTTAATTTAAATTATTCCCTGTTTCTCTCTCCCCCATTATCAAATATAATATAAAAAATATTAATTATAAAAAGGCTAATGTATCCAGTTTGTCAATCGAAAATGAAAACTACCAAATAAAATGACGTTACAATTAAAAATAGAGAGAAAAAGTTAAAAAAATAAAATAAAGGAGGACTTTTTCATCGGCCGGAAGGTTAGTAATACACGTAAGCGTAATTATCATTTATTATTTATAGAATAATATATCTGATGTTACAAGCTTAAAATTTAATCAGAAGCCATTCAGACAAAAATGACCCTATTCAGCCAAGAATGACCCCAACGCGTGCGAAGGACCCCGCGCGTTGACCTGATCTATGACCGTAATACCGAACTCATCAACGGACTTAAAAGGGTACGTGCCACGCGTGAGGCCTAGATATATGCTTAGAACCTTAGGGTATTTTAGTAAAACCGTTGGACGACGCTAAGAGTTGTTGAAAAATTAGTAGCCAGTAGGATTACGAAAGGGGCTGGAAAATCACCGTACACGGTGGTGGCGGAAGATAGCGACCGTTCACTGACCCGATGCACCGACACATGTCCCGGACCAAAAGGGTGTTCAGGTAATCTTGAACAGCTACCATAGACAAAAAGACAAACAAAGTACATTTTCCAACAAACATGGCACAGTTGGCTAAGAATTTGATCTATATCTTTCAAGGATGTGAGTTCAAACTCTGCTGGCCGATGTGACTTTATTTGGTCTATTTCTTAAAGAGGTTGAGAAGTCTTCCCTGACTCTAGTGAAATACCAGTATCTAACCTTACTTAAATTTTTGTATTTCAAAAAAAAAAAAAAAAAAAAAAGTACATTTTACAAAATCATAGTGCCCGATGCAAAATTCCCAATTTGGACACAGCCTCCACATGTGCCAGCTAATAATTGGTAGAACAACACTTAATATAGAAGAATTTGGACAAGTCGTGGAAGAAAATTCAAAAGAAGAAAAGAAATGGTATTGAGCGTGTTGACCCATTCATTATTCACATCACACCGCCCTGAGTTAGTCCACATGATATAATGGAGGTTGGACGGTACATTCAACATAAATATATATATATATGGTAGTGTTGTACATTGCACATTATTATTACATAAATTGTATATGCGCATATTGGAGAAAATTTAATTTAAGAACATTGGAGTTGGAGGAATCTTAATAAATTATTGATACAATAATCGCTGTCCTTCTAGGCCTCTGAAGCCCCCCCACTCCCAATCTCACCTCTTTTTATATATTCTCTTCCCCTTTATCATCTTTTCACTACTCAACTTCTCATCTTCTCTCTCTCACATACAACAGTTTCTCTCTCTCTCTCTAGAAACCGCAAGATGGGTTCTGCTGCAGTACAAGTGTTTATGATCTTGGGGCTTTTGGCCACATCATGCATAGCACAAGCACCTAGTGCTGCACCCACGCAGCCACCAGCATCAACCCCACCACCACCACCCAAATCAGCACCAGCTCCGTCACCGACAACAAAAACCCCATCTCCAGCACCAGCACCAGCACCGTCGCATAAAACACCAACACCTGCCCCCGCTCCTTCTAAATCTCCAGCCTCTTCTCCTCCTGCACCTTCCGCTTCTCCATCAGAGGCACCTACCCCTTCTTCTCAATCTCCACCTGCACCAGGCCCAGGCAGCGTTGCACCTTCACCAGGCCCAGGCTCTGAGCTACCAACGTCTCCACCACCACCCTCCGCTGCATTCTCTGCCAGCAAGGCCGTCATTGCTGGCACTGCTCTTGCGGGTACCTTCTTCGCCATGGTCTTGGCTTAGAAGTCCAACAGAGAAGCGATTGATTGGATTTGCTCTTAGGATTCGTCCACGTGGAGGCACTTTGACCCTTGATCTTCATTTTCATGGATGGACGGACTGACGGGATCTATTTGATTTATTCTCTTTGTCATATTGAGTAGCGTTTTTTTTCTTTTTTCTTTTTCCTTTTCGTTTTCTGTGTTCTCTATTTATATTTTTCTTCTATGTGTTTGCTCATTCTACATTTTGGAGGGGTGACCTTGGTGATGATGATTATGATTATTTGGTGATTCACTGTTTTGGTGTTTCACACGTGTATGTAGATGACCGTGATGATTTCATTGTACATCTAATAATTTGAAAGAATAAAAACAGTTTGTCATTCTTTTTACGTAGAATCTTGTTATCCTTTCATCATATTGGCTCACTTTGTGCGAAATTCTCTTTATTTACCGTATGATCCGAGATCTGTTATTATGGTATGAAATACGTGTATAATTATTTGAATTTCTTCAAAGCGTTCTTGGATTTTCTTTAATTTTTTTGAATATCATGAATGCTTAATCGGACAATAAGACAACGCAATTACTAATTACTTAAAATAAAATAATCTTTTATCAACCAAATCAATTATTTTAAATATTTTTTAATTTATCTTTTTCATATTTTATATGCATATTAAAGTATCCGTACAATGTATAAACACTTGTTAATGGTTACCATACTTACCAACATTATGAGCAAAAGCCAACAACTGTGTTAAATTATTAAAAACAGATACACACACGGGCAATGTTTATACTCAAAATAATTCTAATGAGGAAATTGATTATGTGAGAAGTAAGATGTGTGAATTTATACTCAAAACGTTTAACAAAGAACTTTTAATTAAAAAATGTTTTCATTTAAAATTAAACGAACCAACCATATACTTCATATTTTAATATTGATAGTTTAAATCTAACAATCAAAATTTCTTCATTGTCTTCTTCTTCACATGGAATTATCTTTTTCATCGCAATCATTATATATTTGTTACTTAAACCTTAATGAAACTGAAAAGACTTTTGTTTTTGGCATCATACGGAAAAGGTAACATCTTCTCACATGTGATCAAGCTATAAAGCTGAGTGAAAATTGCTTTATATGAATCAATTGAGTATAAAAAAAATGAACAATTTAGAAGTTTCTAGGATTGATCCAATTTAATGACCCCTAATCAGAATCTATCCACTTTTACAATTTAAGCTAAGTTTAAGTGCCATGTCAATTGTAGGTGACTAAATTATGAGGGGGAAGTTATACTTATTACCTATTTTTCTTACTACTTTTTATTATCAAATTTTAATCGTTGATTTCTGTCAATCTAACGGTTATAATTTATTGAAAAATAATAATTAATTAATAAGTGAAATTCAATAAATTATAACCGTTAGATTGACGGAAATCAACGGTTAAGATTTGATAGTAAGAAGTAGAAAAAAAAAAGTAGTAAATATAACTTTTCTCAAATTATGAAGCTCTATATATTTTCATAAAATTTGTTCCTGTTTGCTTTGGATGAGCTGAAACTAAACGGGTACATCTATGATATAGAACGATGTTTCTTAAATTATAAGCTTTGCTAATTAAAATTAGAAATGTTACATCCTCTATATGTGACGCTACTGATGATGAAATGCGGTTTAATTTTCTACAATGGCCGGCTTCTTTCTCGAGGAGAGAACGTGCGTTCCTTCTGATCTTTTCAACGCTATTGAGATTAGTTTAATTTAACCCAATCAATTCCATGGAAATTTGCCATGCTTAAGACCAATTTTTCTAAATATAATAATTTTCTGCGAAAGTGACAAGCACGTACCAGCCAGTATCCAAATAGATGCCCCCCAACAAGAATTTGTATTATTGCAAGCAAGTTAGATCTGATTAGTGATTGGTTAAACTGCTAACCTCTAACTTTATTAATGTAGTGCATTGGATCGATGTGGTGGTCAGCATAAAATTTTCTGTGGTTAATGTGATTCGGTTGTCTTTTATCTCGTGTCCGTCCAATGCGAATAAACAACTCTCTCTTTTTGGCCATCGTGCATTAAATACAGTACGGCTTCTTAATCTTTCTTTCACATACGAGGCTTTTCAAATAAACATAATTAAAATGTTATAGACGGCACAATACTAACATGCCAGGTGTATAACACATAAGTCACACCTCTTTTATAAAGTTAGTTAGACTTATTTTTAATTTTATTTTAATTACTGTTCAATTGGACACTATTGGGATGATCAATTGGTTGTTGGTAATTGTATATAGGATTGGTACTTATAGTTTATCAAACTAAAATCACTTTTATATCTAGTCAAAAGCATAAAATTTTATAGTTATTTAACTAAAAAGCATTAACTTTGAATTATTGACTCATATGAATGATTTTTATTTGTTTTTAAAGATAATTGAGTTGAATTTGAGCATTAGCCAAAAGGACTTAAAGAGATAAATGATGAGCAACAATTTAGTAAAAATCTCTCTAAAACTATTTTTCGTATCAAATATAATGGATTTGGATCTTGTATTTTCAAAAAAATAAAAGACATTTCTTTTATCTTTCGAATGAGACCAAAATCAAATCAATCGGACAAGTATAACTCAAATTATGCACAAAATATAAAAGTATATTTTTGTTGTCTGTTAATCACCAAGAGACAAGAGGTATTCACTGTAATCCTTGTTATATTAAACTACACAACATTGGTGCTATTATATAGCAAACCAATTGAAGAATACAAAGAGACACACTCAATGTGGGACTTCTATACTATGTACAGCAACACTCCCCCTCAAGCTGGAGCATATAGATCGTATGCACCAAGCTTGTTACATATCTGGTCTATCCTAGGTCCTCTCAAAGACTTAGTAAATACATCAGCTAATTGATCATTTGAGTTGACAAAACGAGTGACTATATCTCCTGAGAGAACCTTTTCCCTAAGGAAATGACAATCTATCTCAATGTGCTTAGTCCTTTCATGAAACACTGGATTTGAAGCAATATGCAAAGCAGCTTGATTATCACAAATGAGAGATGTTGGGCCAGTGTCTCCAAACTTGAGTTCCTTCAGTAGCTGTTTTAACCAGATGAGTTCACAGGTAGCTGTGGCCATGTAGGGGTGGCAATACAGGTATTGACCCGCGGGTTGACCCGTGACCCGACCCGCCAAATCACGTGTCGTCTCAACCCGCGAGTCAGGGCGGGTCGTGTCAGGGTTGTGTAAATGTGACCCGTTTTTTTCGTGTCGGGTCACGTGTCAACCCGCGGGTTCGCGTGTCAACTCGCACAATGTCATTTTTTTATTTTTTTATTAAATATTTTATTATATTATTATTTTTATTCATTTATATATCGATATATATAGTCATTGTTTAGTATAGAAAAAAATAGAAGGAACTAAAAATTTCAAAAAAAAGAAGCTAATCTTTTTTTTTTTTTTTATTGTTTTTAATTTATTTATTTTTCAAAAAATCCCACTTTTTTTTAAAATTTTAAATTTTGCGGGTCGTGTCGTGTCGACCTGTGACCCGCAACGGGTCGTGTCAGGGTTTGTGTTTTACGACCCGTTTACAAAACGGGTCGTGTCAGGGTCGTGTCAAATAGTGTACGGGTCAAAAACGTGTCGTGTCGTGTCGTGTCGGGTTGACCCGTATTGCCACCCCTATGGCAATGTAGCGATATTCTGCTTCAGCACTTGATCTAGCAACTACACTTTGCTTCTTACTTCTCCAGGAAATCAAGTTATCTCCAACGAATACACAATACCCAGAAGTAGATCTTCTATCAATAGGAGAACCTGCCCAATCAGCATCTGAGTATCCTACAACTCTGGTATGACCTTTGTTTTCATAGAGAAGACCTTTGCCAGGAGCAGTCTTGATGTACTTGAGGATACAGATTACTGCATTCCAGTGATCTTCACAGGGAGAATTCAAGAACTGACTTACTACACTGACTGCAAAGGAAATGTCTGGTTGAGTAACTGTGAGATAGTTCAGTTTCCCAACCAATCTTCTATACCTTTCTGGATCAGAAAATAGCTCCCCCTGATTTGGTAAAAGCTTGACATTTGGATCCATAGGAGTATCAACGGGCTTAGCATTTAACAATGCTGCTTCCTCAAGAATATCCATAGCATATTTTCTCTGTGATAGTACAATGCCATCTTTGGATTGGGCCACTTCTATCCCTAAGAAATATCGGAGTCTTCCAAGGTCCTTTGTTTGAAAATGATGGCACAAATGTTGTTTTATCTGAGTTATGCCATGAGTATCATTACCTGTAATGACGATATCATCAACATATACTACCAAATAAATAGAACCTGAATCAGAGTGTTTGTAAAAGACTGAGTGATCAGCCTCACTTCGAGTCATGCCAAACTGCTGCACAACAGTGCTAAACCTTCCAAACCAAGCCCGGGGAGACTGCTTTAGACCATACAAGGATCTTCGGAGACGACAAACTAGGTTAGACTCCCCCTGAGCAACAAACCCAGGAGGTTGCTCCATATAAACCTCTTCCCGCAGATCACCATGGAGGAAAGCATTCTTTATGTCCAGCTGATACATAGGCCAGTGATGAATGGCTGCCATAGTAATAAAAAGGCGAACAGAAGTCATTTTTTCCACGGGAGAAAATGTGTCACCGTAGTCAAGGCCAAATATCTGAGTATAACCTTTAGCCACCAAGCGGGCCTTAAGACGGTCCACCTGACCATCCGGACCAACTTTAACCGTGTATATCCATCGACAACCAACAACAGACTTCCCAGAGGGAAGGGGAACCAGATCCCAGGTACCACTACTATGGAGTGCACTCATCTCATCAATCATGGCCTGTCGCCAACCAGAATGTGATAACGCCTCACCTGTAGTCTTTGGAACAGATACAGAAGAAAGAGAAGAGAGGCAAGCAAAATGGGATGGTGAAAGACGATGATAACTCAAATTTACTAAATACCTGGGATGGGGACGAGAATCACGAGTACCTTTCCGGAGTGCAATGGGAACATCAATGTCAGACCGAAGGATCGGAGCTGCCGGAGGAGATGATGACGGAAGTGAGTCCACAGGAGCCTCAGTAACAATAGGGGCAGACTCGGTGGGGGCAGGATCCTGGGGAACAGGGGGACGTTGCCGACGATGATAGACCTGGAGGGGGGGAACATGGGCAGGAACAGGGACGGGGACATCGAAAGAAGGAGATGATGAAGGTATATAGTGAACTGAAACAGGTGGTAAAGGTAGCTGAGTAGCAACAGAATCACTGGGATGAGAGGAGGAGTCAAAGAATGGAATAGACTCAAAGAATGTAACATCCGCCGAGACAAAGTAACGACGAAGACTAGGAGAATAACAATGATAACCCTTTTGTGAGCGAGGGTAACCCAGGAAAATACATTTATGTGACTTAGCAGATAACTTGTCAAGACCAGGACTGAGATTGTGGACAAAACAAGTAGAACCAAAGATGTGAGGAGTGAGTGGGTACAAAGGTTGATGGGGAAACAACACAGAATGTGGTACCTGATTATGAAGTACGGAGGAAGGCATCTGATTAATGAGATAACAAGCTGTGAGAACAGCATCACCCCAATACTGGAATGGGATATGACCATGTAACAAAAGTGTCCGAGTAGTCTCAATTAGGTGACGGTTCTTGCGTTCAGCAACGCCATTCTGTTCAGGGGTGTGTGAACATGATGTCTGGTGAAGGATGCCGTGAGATGCAAAGAAGGTTTGAAACTGATGAGACAAATATTCACGAGCATTGTCACTTCGAAAAATGCGAATCAAAACACCAAATTGAGTAAGGATTTCATTAAAGAACTTGTTAAAAATAGAAAACAATTCAGACCGATTTTTCATTAAAAATAACCAAGTACATCGAGAATAATCATCGATGAAAGTGACAAAATATCTGTACCCCATAGTGGAAACGGTACGAATAGGACCCCAAATATCTGAATGAACTAAAGCAAAAGGAGACGAAGACCGACGACTGACACGATCGGGAAACGAACTACGAGTGTGCTTCCCTAACTGACACGACTCACAAGACAAACTAGATAAATTTGAGAAACGTGGGACCATCTTCTGGAGCTTAGCAAGATTTGGATGACCCAACTGAGCGTGGATAGTAAGCGGAGAATCCACAACAGAGCACACTGGAACAGAAGTTGAAAGCTGATAAAGGCCATTGGACTCAGATCCGACGCCAAGTGTCCTCCTCGAGCTCCGATCCTGCAAAATGACAGACTCTTTAGTGAAAGAAATAATACAGTCAAGGGATTGAGTCAAGCGACTAATGGAAATAAGGTTGAAAGGAGAATGAGGAACATAAAGCACATTCTCAATGGGAATAGAAGGAAAAAGGAGAATAGTGCCAATCCCTTGGGACTGAACCAGTGACCCATTAGCCATAGTGATACTGGGCAGGGGACCAGACGTACAGAGAGAGGTAAATAAAGATTTATTACCAGAAATATGGTCAGATGCACCAGAATCGAGAATCCATGGACCAAGAGAGGGCGAGTGAGAAACACCAGCAAAGGAATTACCCGTGTGTGCACTAGAGGCAGTGGTACCAGGAGGTGGTTGTGATCCAGCAATCAAGGCAGAGTCCGAGGCAGGAACAGTAGTCTGAGAAAAATGAGCGGAGCGAGGAGGGCGACCGTGAAGATCCCAGCAACGATCAATAGTATGGCCCGACTTTTTGCAATGAGTGCAGAGAAAGCGTCTCGTAGAGGGTTTGCTTCCACGTGCAAAACCCCTGAAGACAAGGGCAGATGGGTCAATTGAAGAAGGAGCAGATACTGCAGGCTCCATATAAGTCTTAGGTGGAATGCGAAGCAACGTAGACCAAACAGAGTCCAGCAATGGAACCAGCAACGAAAAGCAAAAAACCGCCTGTGAATAGTGACCAGCAAGGGAAAAGACACCGTAAGAAGCCGAAACTAAGTCGAAACAACAAAGTGAGGACAGATCGAAGTGCGAAAGGAGAAGACGAAGGGAACCATGGTGGTCCGACGGCCAACCGGAGTGGGACGCGCCGCTGCAACAAAACGGGTTGCAGCCGCTGTTTGACGCGCGTGAAAGCGCGTGTAGGAGGATCTGAGGATGGGTCCTGGACAGAAAGGAGCACCTTCTCGTGGCGATCAGATCAATATGGGTTTCATAGGAAAACTCACCGGAAAATTCGCGGAGACGGCGGTGGGCGGCGGTCAACGGCGGTGGACAGTGGTGCCTAATGGCGGCAGTGATCAGACAGGTCCGTAGACGATATATGGAAGCTGAAAACTGACAGATATGACTGTTTCCGGGGAAAAAGAAAAAGAATATATATATATATATATATATATATATATATATATATATATATATATATATATTACTCAGCAGACAGTGGTCCACCGGAAAAAAAACGCGGATTAGGATTCCTCTTGTTAGGCTCTAGATACCATGTTAATCACCAAGAGACAAGAGGTATTCATTGTAATCCTTGTTATATTAAACTCCACAACATTGGTGCTATTATATAGCAAACCAATTGAAGAATACAAAGAGACACACTCAATGTGGGACTTCTATACTATGTACAGCAACATTGTCAAAATTGTGTGTTTTAACATTGTTATGGACCTAACAAAGGCCCACATTCTAGAAGGTTCAATAAAAAACAACACAAAAGAAAAATAATGCAAATAAGGAAGAAAATCCTCTATTAATGACAATCCTATACAGACAACTAAGCAGTTGGACTTGGGTCCTCGATAAAGAAGCCTAGAAATACATTCTTGTCGAATAACCCATCGATAAATAAAGGGTTAAGCCAATAAGGTACGGAGATTCTAAACCATATCTTTCTTAGCTGTCATTGTACATGCACCCCACCATTTGGCTATGTTGTTTACTATAGTGCACAGTGATCCGCTGATCTCTAAGTAGCTCTCCCATAGATATTTGAGAGAGGGCACACAGATCCAACATTAACATATTAATCACAAGACTAGGCATATATGTCCCTAGGACAGAACAAACGCATTGATACATGGAGTTCTTTCTGCCAAAGCACATTTTAACAAGCTCCAGCGCATTTTAATACAGGTTCAATTAAAGCCCGTTACATGGTTTTCACAAAATAACATGTTTTAACGCACTAATACGTGAAGTTCCTTTTGCCAGAGCGCATTTTAATGTCCGATTACGACCCAATTAAGGATTATTACATGGTTTTTACATAAACAAGGATTTCCACACCTATTTGAGTTATTCTTCATGAGTTCAAGGCAGTTCTTGATATAATTGACACCGGAGGTATAGATTTCATTGGAGAAGCGCGTTCTTCATGCTTTTGAGAGCTGGATACGAGTCAAAGGCAAGATTATGTTAGAAACCTTGAAAACTTATCAAGCAAGATTATTTCCTTATCTCTCTTAGTTAATAGCCCATTGTAGGTGTTGTGCAATTTCACAATTAATTATATAAATCAATGACACAAGCATGCAAGCGCACGTGTTGCAAATAATAGAGTGAATGTGTGAGTCCAAGTATAGTACCCAAGGAGATTGAGTAAAGCTACGGCTATATGTAAAGCAACATGAGTAACAATAATAATTGAGAATTAATTAATGACTAAACTATTAAACAAAGATTAAACTAAGGTAAAGCTAGTGATTAATTAAGAAAACATAGTAAAAGATAGGATTCAAGTATTCAAAAAATAGATTAAGATCAATTTTCCCAACATTATAATTTCACCAGAATACAGTAACGATGCTATAGCAATTATCCATAAGTAATCAGAAGACTTATGCATGCAAGGGCTCTCACCAACAATACATTTATACTAATCCCCACATCTTTATGCTTCATAGTTATAAGATCCATTAAGTGCAAGTTTTACGTGATTTTGTGGTGTGAATGATATTTCTACCCACTATTAACTAATTTTAATTAGCTAATCCACAATATCTAATAACTTTCCAGGCTGTTTTATATCTCTATAGCCCAAATCCCTTGTCATCATCAACTCTCTCTCGATGAGTTTACAAGATTGAGATAATTTAACACTTTATTAAACAACTTAATGGAAAATTACATAGTAAAGTTTAGGCAAATTGATTGCATCACAATATGGGTACTCTTTCACCCAATCATAGACAATTTAACTCATACCTGAATAAAAGAAACAACAAAAGAATGATAAAGACTCCATATAACTAATATAAAATAAACAGGGGCGATGTTGTAGCTTTGTTCTCACAGCAACTGCTAGCTCCACCATCATCCATCGTCTATCAGCCATCAGAGTAGTGCAGGGATCAACCGGACCTAGTGATCTCTTTAATAAATCCTAGCCTCACATTTTGCTTCATTGGATTTCTCTCAACTAAGCCTCAAAATCTTCTAAGTGTTTCGTCGCTTGAAAGCTCCATTTGGATGTGTGTAGGCTCTTCTTTAAATAGGCAATGCGGACTTGGGCTTCAAGTAGTTAATCCCTTAAGCTTGATTTGATCTTCTTGTTAGCCAAAATATTGAGATTTGATGTGATGTGTGCTTATCCTTTATCTTGCGCAACTTCTTTATCCTGATCCAGTGCTACAACATCTTTATCTTTCTGTTAGGATTTGAATTTCAAAATTTAGTTACTTCTTGTACCTTTAACACACCGTTTCACTTAAGCCCGATTACTACAGCTCTGTTATTCAAAGCTACGGCTCTGATCTGCAACAAAAATAGTGAATTGCTCCAGTACTCGAAATAACATGAAATATCAACATTTAGCATATTTCTCAATCAAAACATAAAGAGATAAGATTAATGTTAATATCATGCAATTCTAAGGAAATTATGATATAATATGGCACCAAATCATGAAAATACAGCCTAAAAATAACTTTCCATGAGAGAGTTATCAGTGGGCTATAAAAGGGCTATGAGATATGAGCCCATAAGTTGGGTCCTTAACAATTGCCCCTCAATCTGGCAGTCTGAGTGCTTGGGCTACCAGGCTGTGATACTTCTTTTAGCGCCTCAGCCATGTCTGGATCTATTATGGGAGGATTCTATTTTGGTGGTGTATGCTTGGCATTCTTGGGCCGCCCTGAATGTCTTTCTTCGTCAAATGGCTCCTTATTCGTGTGAAGGGGTTTGAGCTCTGTGTCAAGCTATGGTCTTGCGACCGGATTGCTTATAGTCTTGTTGGCACTTCAGCAGCTATGGGGCATCTAGACGTGGTTTAATCCTGCATGATCCACAGGTCGGCCAAACGTGATTTGGACCAAATTGCCTGGACCTCATGAGATGCATCTTTTATTACGTTGTTTGGGCTCATCTCAGGGCCTTATGCCTCTTTTAGCATTTTTTTTATTCTAACTATTTGAACTCGACTTGCTTTGCCATGGCGTATAGTATATGCAGGGGCGACAATTTCATCTTGGCACCAATTCGTTCTTTGAGGGCACTTGTGGGGTCCGAGTAATTCAAACCTTAGATTTAGTTGTTTAGCCAGTACACTTTATCATGGACCTTCGTTGACTAGACCCAGCTTCTTTTACGAGGTCCTGGCGATTTATATTTTTCAATTTTTTGCTGTGTTTTGATGTGTCTTTTACAAGCTACTTTGGCTTGTTCTGTGACCGGTGCCAGTTTGGCATTTTAAGGATGTTGTATTTAGCATCTCGGCTTAACTTGTCTTAGTGCTTTTGGGTTCTCGAGAGGGCTTGTGTCGTTTGGCTAGATCCTCATTTGTACCCTTACGAGGGTAATTTCATAGCTTGGACTCATAGTTCGGGACCTAGGTTACTTTGCTTGGTCGGTACATATTGTCGTGGGCCTTCCCCTAATGGTACCGACTCACTGGTCGAGGTATTAGATTGCGATCTGGCATATAATACGAAAATCTTTCCTTGTCTCTTTAATTTTCCACTTATCTTTAATGTTGCTTCTAGAAGCTGTGGGCCTATTGGATGAGTCCAAGATAGTGTTTTTCCCCAATTCGATAGTCCGAGAGCTTAGGCTACTGGCTGCAATGCTGCTGCTTTGTTGGACCTCAGGATGTAAACCAGGACCATAACGAGTCTTCTAAGTTTGTAAATCCCTTTTGAGGAAGAAAATATAACCATGTGATGGTCTTTTTTTGTTGGTCGGAGTACGGTTGGTGTGTCTTCATTAGGCTTGATGGCCTTTTATATCTCCTTTGGATGCTTCAAGTCTTGAGAATTATTGATCAAAGTCTGTTCTATGTATCACTCTAGTCATACGTGAGAACCTATTAGGATAATACTCAGATGCTTTGGTTCTTTCAAATTATTGACTAAAGTCTGTCTGGTGTTTCCCTCTAGTCGGGCATGTGAGCCTGTTGAGATTACACTCAAATGTTTTGGGTCTTCCATAAGACTTGGGTTTGTGGTAGGTCGCTCTGGTTGGGACCGTGATTGGTCACTCTAGCAAGGACCGTGGTAGGTCTCTTTGGCCAAAATCATGGTAGGTCGCTCTGGCCGGGACAATGGTTGTTCGCTTTGGCTGGAACAATGGTTGGTAACAGGTATCCCTCAAACTGCTCCAGGTCTTAATGGCTATCTTGGTTGCTTGGATAGCGTTGGTTATACATCGAAGGTACATAT
The DNA here is from genome assembly GCF_033153095.1 of Gastrolobium bilobum. Lineage (NCBI taxonomy): Eukaryota > Viridiplantae > Streptophyta > Magnoliopsida > Fabales > Fabaceae > Gastrolobium > Gastrolobium bilobum. The sequence continues at coordinate 65,604 of NW_026895156.1, read as the reverse complement.
TAGTATGTTACGATGGACATATTGCAGTATACAAGTTTGAAACAAATATTGTTAGGTAATTGATGATAAGTAATTGACGATGACGTTCTTTGTCCACTCAGGAGCTTTGTGTACAGGTGGGCTCCTTTTGGGGAATTGCAGATGATAATTGACTGAGGGCGGTGACCCTTATGTCATTGTGGAGCTCGAGGCATTCTTTGAGTTACGTAGATCAACAAGCAGCAAGGGTGATGGTTTTTTTGCCATTGGAGCCCGGCGTATAGGTGAGCTCTTTTTGAGGATCTCAAATAATAACTGACGGCGACAACTCTTAATATGCTCAAGAGCTTGGCATTTAGGTGAGTTCCTTTTGAAGTATTTCAAATAATAACTTACGACAACAACCCTTAATCCGCTCAGAAGCTTGGCCCTTTAATCCGGTAGTGGCAACTGGAATGATACCACCAGCAATAGCATTGAACTATAATTCTTATATTTTAGTTGGAACAATTTTCAACTTTTTTATCTTCTGTTACATAAAGGGAGAAAAATCTAAATATATTGAGACTGGTAGTTTATCCTAATTTCAAAATAGTCTCCCATCACTCACTAGAAAAGTATTTAAGAGAGAGAAAACTATTAATCTATAAGGTCGCAAAACATGTCTAAGACCTTAGTGAAGGTTATGGCACTTACAAATCGTCGACCAATATAACACTACTAGCATTAGAAACCAAATATATACTTTACAAGCGACGTATTGATTAAACTTTGTTGCACACTTATTTAATAACAAAATCAAGAATCCCAATACCAACTAAAATTAGGGGTGTGCATGAGTCGAATTGAACTGAAATTTTTGAAAAATCAAACCAAGTTGGTTTAAATAGCAGTTCAGTTCAAAACTGGTTCGTTTTGGTTCGAAACCGATTCGAGTCGACCATATTCTAAAAAGAAAAGAAAATTAAAAAATTAAAGAAATAAAGTAATAAAAATAAGTTCGGTTCGATTTCGAAAATAGTTCGATTATTGAACTGGTTTTAAAAACCAATTCGGTTCATGAACTGATTTTTAAAAATCGGTTATTTTAAGTGTAGTTCAGTTCGGTTCACGGTTCGATTTAGTTTTTTTGGTTATTTTGCACATCCCTAATTAAAATTAGGATGAAAAATTTTCAACTCGGTTATTGGGACATGTTCAGGGACTGCCTGGGGGAAGAAGATCTTCGTGACAATGTGATAAGGGTAAAATGGACAAGTTAACTCAATTATTAATAGTGTTAAAGGGAAACTTGTTTGAAAAAAATCACAGAGGATAAATTGATAAGAAAAAATATATATAGGAGTGTAAGTGATGAAAGAGTAAACCACAGGTTTATGAACTTTTCCCTTTTAAATTTGATTAAAATTTTAAAAAAATAAATTAAAAGGGAAAAACTTAATTTTTTTTAAATGGAATATGTTATTTTTATACTGGTTTATGATTAAAAAGTCTTCCATTCAATCTTGATCATTAATCCACTTATATCCAATGATTTATATAACTAAAATATTAGAGTCTTTAAATATAAGTAAGATTAATGGTCAAAATTAATAGTATAACTTACACATGTATAAAATGTTTCTAACCCTTTTTAAATATACCTAATTAAGTCAAAAGACATTAATTAAAAGTTATATAAAAAGGAATTAATAATGACATGTTTCATTTTTTAATAGAAAATAAATTAAAAGATTAAACTTTAATATGTAGGAATATATTATTTTGGTTTCGTGTGTGTGTGTGTTTGCCGGAAAGAGTGATATTAGTATTAGCACTATATGAATGCTTAAGGTATTACTTTAACATTATGGCTCGTTCGCACTTTGGCTAGTTTTTGATATAAACACTATTCAAGACATTAACAAATCCTAATGATTTGGAATTTCTTGTTATTCTTTTTTTTTTGTCATTGTTTTTTGTTTTTGGTTTTTTTTTTTTGGTGTGTGTGTGTGTTGGGGGGGGATGAAGATATAAATTAAAAGTCACTTTTTAAAAACCCTTTAAAATGTCCGACTACTGGAAATTAAGAATCACTCTGCATATATTCCAGGATTATGTTCTACATAAAGAGAAATAATTTTACCGTCAAATTCAACTTTACTTTCCCCTTTCTTTTTCAAAAGATGATGGTTCCTACTTTAATTGGGATTGGGCAAATAAAATAAAAAAAGTCAGTCTAATGCTTTAGCAGTATGCATCTCCGATCCCGCGGGACGTACACACCCATATAAAGAAAAAACAACAACATTACTTTTGATTTTCAAAAATTACATTTTCAAAAGAAAAGAAAAATTACTTTTGAGATAAAGAACTTCAAAAAGAACAACAACATTTGTGCTTGAAAAGAACCTTTGAAAAAAAGTCAGCTCTTATTTTTTGGGATATTATTTCTCATGTTGAGTAAGTTGCGTAAGATAAATTATTTTATGTCTTATATAACATACAAAAAATATAGGTAGAATGATGAGTCTCTAATTTACTATGTATTAAAAGTTAATAGGAATATGAAATTGATTTAAAAGTAATTAAAAGTTATGAGAATTATAATTAAATTGTTATTTTATTTTCAATAATATTCTCATAAGATTTTTTATATTTTGCAGTAAATTTCAGCTCAATAAAGAAATAAACTGGAGATATCAAGTAGAGTTGTTTTGGATTTCTGAATCATTAAAGATCTTATCAAATCTTACTTTGAATATTTTTAAAGAAAGTTTTTCATTAAATTAAAAAAAAGGGAAAGATTTGAAGGATTTAATCAAAGATATGAGTAGAGATTCTAGTAAAGACTCCATTGAATATATGATGGAAAATTAAAAGATATGGTTTTCATCCCTATAAAAAGGCATCTCTTGAAAACTAAAAGACACAATTCGACAGAGGCAACAATATTTAGAGGAGGAGACTCATGCTGGAGATCTGGATTCCGGAGAACTTGAAGATTGAAGATTGAAGATCATTGATCTTTCTTCTTCATCTTTTTCTTTTCTTTCTTTGTTATGAATTCTTTTTACTATTTTAATTTGTTTAAGCTAACTATGTCTGGCTAATTTCTTTTTGTAGTTGAGATCACGGACCCAATGTGATATTATTTTTATAATTTAATTAGTTAGTTTATTTTATTCTACCTGTGTTAATTTTTTCATATCCTGATTAGAATTGGCCACTCTAATTATAAGGCTTTGAAAGTTAGGACTCACAATAGACATATTGGGGTTTTAGTCTGGACAAGGGTAAAATAACAATTTGTTCATGACCTAGACATAGGCTTACATAGATTGCAGACTTTTAATTCATTTGCTTAATGCTTAATTCAAGAGGGATTACTAAGACACTAAGATTCTAATTGAGTTAAAAAGTTGAAATCACTAAGACATTAGGGTTCAACTAATTTATAGAAAAATAATGAATTGTCTGAGCAAACCAATTAGTTAATTATAAAATGCAAATAGGAATATAATGGAGGATCGGAGGTGAAGTGCATCCTGCCTACAGTCTTTTTATAATTTTTACTCAAATTCATATTTTCTTTATGTTCTTGATTAATTTTTGCATACTTTTTAATATTATTGTTTTTAAAATTTCAACACTCAACTACTTTCACAAATCAAACCAATTTTCTTTTCCAACTTAAGGGAAAAGTTAAATTAGTACTTTGTGCATTAATCCTCGAGGAAATGATCTTTACTTATCACTTTTATTACTTGAAACGAATGGTATACTTGCCGATTTCGCAATATAGATTCCACTAAAAAAAGAGAAAAAAATAAAATAATTTCATATATATTTTTATGTGTTATATGAAAAAAATTATCTGATATAATATGCGAAATAATAATCCTTTTATTTTTATGAGAAAATATGATTTCCTACACGCGCTTTTAGTTTTGTTCTTTGTGTTTAACCCACTGTGATTTGAGTTGAAACATATTGATCAAACCCACTTTAAAAGGTAGAGTAAAAGCCCATGTTACAGACCCAACTCATGATGGGCCCCCAGACACGCGAAAAAGAAAGGGACGACGATGAGTTACACTACAGCATTATTTTCGAAAAATTGTTAAGGGAACTTTTGTAAGTGGTTTCTAAAGGACCTTATTTTGGACCAGCAAAGTGGGTTGGATCCAGCCCTTCTTTAGGACTCGTCCAATGTTCCTATGCCTGAGTGCTTGGACCAGCTTCATAAACATGTATATTGGTCAGTTAACAAAAGAGCAATTGCTATGTTTACACGCTCAAAAGATTCATTCGTTCGATTGACAAAAAATGCTTGGACAAGCATTTTTTGTCATTTGTGCATTTCATAGATTTACAAAAAAAAAAAAAAAAACTAAATGCATACGGAACTTTTAGAAGGTCATCTTTAATAAATTTTAACAATTATTTGGGACCCAATGACAATTAATGAACCAGTGAGCACAACATCTGATTCGTTTCGCGCAACTTCATAGTCATATAATTTCTCATTTATTGCATTCACGTTTTTCAGTGTTAATCACCCAATTCCTGAGAGACGGATACCAGATTAAGCCTAATCCCTTCCTAACTTGTATATCAACCTAATTAAATAATTATCTACTGTTTTAATGTATAAGAATTCAATCAATAAAATTATATAATATAGTGCTCAAACCAAATAATATAATAATATACACTTTAATATAACTTGACACTCTCATAATTTATATTTGAAGAGTAAATACTATTTTCGGTCCCTAACAAAAAATACGGTCCCCGCTTTAGTCTCTTACAAAAAAAATATTAGTCGATTAGTTCTTCAGAAATTTAAAGTGGACCCATTTTAGTCTTTTTAAAGGGACTAATATGAGTCTTTTTTGAATTTGATAGAGATCACGATTTCAACTAAATGAGTTCACTTTGAATTTGTTAGAGACCTCGAGATTAATTTTCTTTTGTAAGGAACTAAAGTGGATATCGTATTTTTTGTTAGGGACTAAAAAAGATATTTACTGATATTTGAATGTTATCGATTAAGATACCAAGTAATAATGATTGAATTCTTTGGTTCCACAAGATAAACCATTATGAATACTACTTATATGTCCTATAGGAATTCAGAAACCATAAAATGGCTTTGTATTAGAAGAATTCAATGAATGTTGATAAAACAGTGTTCAAACCAAATAATAAATGAAGGAAAATACTACTCTCATTTTACATGAGGTAGTTATCTTATTTTCTCTCACTTCGAAAATCGTGCTCTTTTTTTTTTTTTTTTTTTTTGCTTTTAAATAGCGAGCCCTACTTGAATTCTCTCTGTAACATGAGAGAACTACTCTCATGTTACATAAGAGTAATATTACCCATAAATGAATCATAATATTTTTTTTATTATACCTAATCCAAATGTGTTAAAGGTGTCTTAAATAAGGAACGGCCAGAAATAAAGAAGTAAAGTACGACACGTAAAAATAGTCCCACACCATGTTTGTTCAGATACGTGTTTTAGCAGTCCTTAATTATGACCCTTTTTTTTTTCCACAGCAAATAAAAAAAAAAAAACCTAAGTACTCAAAGAAGGTTAATGGCTCCTGCTTCTCCTATCGGAAGAAAAAGGGTCTGAAGTCGTAATGGGGGATCATGGAAAATACACAAGCCACAACCAGTAAAATAAGCAAAATATTTTTCTCTGTCGTTTTTTTTTCTTTCTGATTTTCTTCAGTAATTTGTTTGTATTGCTCTGTCATTTTGTCTATGACTTGTTTAATAAAATTGGATCACAAAAACTGAAGAGGTGAACTCAATCATCAAGCACTGAACGAATTCGTTTATTTCTATTAAATGGTCCATAAAATATTCTATAAATTTCTGTACTAGAAATGTCACTCCCGAACACTTGAGAAATACCAGCAAAATAACGAAAAAAAATCTAATATATTATCGTAGCACCTACATCCTATCAATAGGAACATAATACATCAGTTGACATGTTTTTTGAAGAGAAAAAATAATAATTTTACTATATATTATACCTATATATTTTAAAGAATATATAATTTATAATTTTATTTTGAATGGAAGTCGTATCAAGTATTCGATGATAGGGTAGTACCTAGAAGTGGCAATATGGGTTAAACCCAACGAGTCAACCCGTCAAAACGGGACGGGTTGAATTATACCTTTCAGCCCACCAACTCGTCCCGTTTAGTTGTGGGTCAAAATGGGTTGGTGGCAAAGCGGGGCTGGTTGGCCCGCGGGTCATTTTCTTTTTACTATTAGGTAGTATTTTATTTGTCATTGAGCTTTTGTGATATATATTTTTTTAATTTTAGTACTCCCCTGAAAAAATAAAGAAGAAAAACTTTATTTATGACAAAGGTTATTCATATATAGAGGCAAAAATAAGTTTTTAAAAAATATCTGACTAAATATTAGCTTATATTTAGAACTCCGATTGACATGATCTATATCTTGAGAAGTGTACTATAACATATCCAAAATTCAGAATTTTTTAAGTATTGATGAATTCCCAGTTTTAAATACAAGATTACGGGTTTATGAAAAAGAAACTGTGAAAATGTTATTGACTTTGAGCTCAATGCTAAAATGATTATTTAACTTATTATGCTCAATTTGTGTGTGGTATTATTGATCTTTATGAGAGCATAATGAATTGATGATCAATGACTAACCTCTATGGATCCAAAGTGGATACCAAAAGTGTTTTGAATTATAGGATTATGACTACCTCAAGAATGCATTCAAATGAAATAAATTTATTCAACTTGAACTTGGAAAGCATGAAAGTATCCAACATCTAAGAAGGGATGCAAGCATGATAAAGTACAAGGATATTCATGATAATCTCAAGGAGCCATATTCTAAATTGAAAGAATTCAAATTCGGTTACTTCTATCCCTCTTTGTGCTCTAAAAGCTATATACATGATAATTAGGGAATTCTTTGAGATTTAGTTGATATGCTTACACATTCTATTGATTGTGTTATTTTAGCAATATGTCCTAAATGTTATTATACATGCTAGTAGGCATATGTATTTGTTACAATGACATGATAATCTTTTTGAGCTTGACCTTTAGAGTATATCCTTGTTTTTACTTAGAGTTATACATGCACAAAAATGATTTGACTTCTTTGTTATGTGCTTAAATGTATCATATGCTTACTTGAAGATTAGAAAATTAAATATCTTCTTGTATTAATTGCTTGACATACGTCATACTCTTAAAACAAGAAAAACATGTGTAACATGCTAATTCCATGATATTTCAAGTATTAGTTTTTGAAAAGAAGTTGTATCTTTTGGATTTGCATGTGATTGTGTTTAAAATTGCTCATATATAATAACATGACTTATATGATCATTACTTTCTTCAAAATGTCCCAATATGTTTTGATGATGGTCATATATTTCTTGCTAATCTTGAATCATGCTTTGACTATGCTTAAATATATATATTTTAAGATTCAAGAGCATATGTGCTTTATTTATGTTTGAATATATATTTATGATTGATAATATGATACATGGCTCATGTTGTACATCAATAATATTTGTTGCTAACCTTTGATTTGAAAAGCTTTAAGAGTTAATTCTTCAATTGGTAATCAAATATGGCAACCAAATATTGAAGTGCCAAACATATGTATGTGGACAAATAAAGAGATGAATGAAGAGCACCAAAAGAGATTTTCTTCACTTGCTCACAAATGAAAAACTCAAAGGAAGAAAGCTCAAGGGACTAGGATCACCATGAATAAGAAGAATCACATCATATTTGATCTCAATAAGTATCACTATCCCTAACTCTTATGGAATTCTATAGTATGAATGATATGATTATTGTTCCTTCTTTGCATGAGAAATATGCTTAGCATGACAAAAATGTATAATTAGATTTTATTATTGAATTTTGTCATTGCATATAAAGTAAACCTTTTTTTAATATATACGTACTTTGATTCCAATAGCATATTTCATTCACATGGAACTTTAATCAATAATCATCTTGCTTCTAAGTGATACAATACTTATGAAAATCTTTTTGTTATTAAATGAGCTTTTGACTTGATTTTGAAGAAAAATCCCTTATTTCATTTCAAAAATAAAATAAAAATAAAAGGGCTTTTGAAAACTCCAAACCCTTGAGAACTATTTCAAGATGTTGAATGTATCTTTCACCTTTTTGCTATCTTGAAATTGGAAAAATATTTGGATACATGATATAAATGTAATAGTCTCTCTACTTGCTTTGAAAAGTCCTATCAAATATTGAGAGAAAATTTAAGGAAGTTCCAAAAATCAATATCTTGAAATGATTTACAAATATGAACATTTGAAAATTCAAAAGATGAGTCTTAGTCTTCAAAAAATTTATATTATTTCAAGGCTTTTTAACTAATGAGAAAAAGAAAGCAGGGGATTGAGAGATATTTTCAATATTCTTTTGATTACACTCAAGGGATATGCTTTCTTAAATGGAAAACGTATCTTTCTTAAATGCCTTTTGAAATGAGGATTAAGTTTAAGAATGTCTATACTTAATGGATTGAGAGAAAGTACATTTTGCCAAGCTTTTATTTATGATAATGTGCTTATATGATTTTGGCAAATCTACTTCATTTGATCTATTTTGTGATTCGAAAAGGAAAAGTTCTTCTCTTAATATATGCATGTGTAATCATATGACTTATATTTTACTAGTGTGCATGATTTGAGGGGGAGCCTAGCGTTTATTTGTTATATCTATCACTTGGCTTATAAAATAATTCTGACAATGTAAGAGTCAATAATTTTTGCTTTTTAAGAGACTAACTCTGTTATGCCTAGAAAGGATGTTTATGATGATTATATTGTAGGAAAGTTGACCTATTTCCTTTTGGTGATAAGAAAAGTAAAGAGGAGGAGAACAAATGAAAGAAGTCAAAATTGAAAATTCACCTCAATAACAAGAACAAAGCTAAGAGCTTACAAAGGAATGGATGATAACGATATTAGAGATACTTCAAAAAGGTTTAATTTGCAAAATACTTCATAAGTTAGCTAAGTCTCCTAATCTCTCTATTTGCTTGCATATGACATGATATTGTTATAAAAATTTGTGTAGAGATATCGAATGATTTATTCTATTAAAGCCACTTGCTTAATACATATCTACAAATCTTATGCATGCTATTATGAAAGTCATGCTAGTCATATGCCCATAATTTGCACATATACTTGTACGCTAGCAAAAATCAAAACAATCATTTGTCTTGATATCTCTTGCTTTATTGGTTTTATTTCTTAGATATTATGGCAATTTGGCTATATACTTGGATCATATGCTCATATTGGATATCTTGACTTGTATGAATCATTTGTGTTGGATTTATGATATATTGAGCACTTCGAGGTTTAAATTCACTTTTAAGGCATATTTGCACTTACTTGAATCTTTTGAATCTTTTGTTATATATCTTGAACTATTCAATGCCATTGGTGTTTCCTAAGAGGGAGAATAAGTGCTAATTGAGAAAATATAATACTCTTCAACCTAACATGTGAAGAAAAGGTAAAATCAAATATGAAAGAGGGAGAATGCACTAAAAAAAAATGAGGTGTGTTGACCCTAGAATTTCCATACTTTTGTCTTTGAAACCATTCATGGATTAAGGGGGAGTATTGGTAGTTGCTTTGCTATTATTGCCTTTTTACTAAATAACATGTGGCCTTTATTACCATGCTTAATGAATATTTATTATCTTGCTCACAAATTCACATGCTTATCTTGATTTATGATTTTTGATGTTGCCAAAAGGGGGAGGAAAATATGAAAATTGAGAAAATTATATTCTTCTACCATATACATATATGTTGGTTTGTAATGCTTCACTTCCATAATTGTAACATTTTGGAACCATTCATAAATTGAGGGGGAGTATGATATACATTATTTGAGGATATTTGTTATACTAACCCTTTCTCAATTTTAAGTTTGCCATCATCAAAAAGGGGGAGATTGTAGATACAATGTATGTTTTGATGATTACAAAGTGGCAACAACAAAAAGAGCATAATATTAATCAAGAGCAAAAAGCATCAACCATATGTGGATATTGAAGATGTATGATGTAGCCACACAAGAAGAGTAATGACATATCAAAGTGGCAAGATGATTGGATCAAGATCAACAAGGAATATTTAGAAGACCAACACTAAGATCAAAGACAACAAACCATTGACAACATCTAAGAGAGGCTCGATATCATAACCATGGTGAAAAATGATCAAAACCAACAAAGTGTCAAGCATTGTCATATCCAACAAGTCAAAGCATCAAGCTCAAGTAAAGATCCAAGACACAAGACATGAATCTAAGTCTAAAATCATATTTAGAATATATCTTTAGGAGTTAAAATATATGTGAGGGTATATGGTAGATTGCATTGCATGAGCTGAAAGTTATTTTTCAAAGTAAACGCGTTTTTTGAATTGCATAATCAAAACATTTATATACTTGAAAGAAACTTGAAAAACCCATGGAAAAGATCATTGACATGTTTTATAACTTCAAAACATATTTATCAAGTCAAGATCTTTCATAAAAAGTGGTTGGAAGCAAGTTAGAACACATTTGAACTTAGAATTTGTTGAATAATTTTGCTTCTGCCTTCAATACAATTTTTCGTATTGAATATGATGGATTTAGATCTTGTGTTCTTCATAAAAGTTGTAGATCTTTCTTTTATATTTTAAGCGAGACCAAGATCACATCAATCCGACAAGAATAACTCAAGTTATACGCAAAATACGAAACAATGTTATTGCTGTCGTATTTCCAACCTTTCCAACAGGTTGGGAATCCATTAAGGAATGGATTCCCACTCTCTAGAAAAGTTGGGCATCGATTCCCAATGAGTGAGAATCGATTCCCCTTGCGACAGAAAGCCTATAACGGCTATAAACAACTAGTTTTGCTAAAAATCACTATAAATTCATTCCTTATGACCCTAAAACGTTAAGATCACTCTTCCTACACATCCTAAGGATGAATTGAGAGCTTCTACACTATCATTTACATATTCTTTCATATATTTCAAAGATCAAACATATTTGAGCTCATATCTTGAAAATCCATATACCCATAGTGCTTCAAGTTCTATATCCACACTTTGAGAGTGTATATTCCAAATATTTCTCTCCTTATATTCTTGAGTTGAAAGGGTTGTGAGACTCATTGTTTGAGAGGTAGCCAAATACCTAAGGAAATTTGGAGTGAATTGTAAGGTTTCCAAGTACCCGTAAACTTGGAGATTGTAAGGTATCCAAGAACCCGAAGTCTTGGAAGATTGTAAAGGTTTGTCAAGCACCCGTGAAGCTTGACCATTAGTGAAGGAGTTGATCGAGCGACTTCAGTCTGGACGTAAGTCACAAGTGGTGGTGACCGAACCAGGATATACAGTGTTTGCAATTCTCTAAACTCTAAATTCTTTATTTCTAACACTTTAATTGCTTCTTTGATATGTTGTATGTGCTAGTATAAGTTCTATAATTGTGATACATTATATGTTATATATTGTTTGAATGCATTGATTAGCTTTTCATATGTCAAAGTGTACTTGAAATGATTATTTATAAACTAGAAGGGGGGTTTTTGTGAAAATCTTGTAATACTCAATTCACCCTCCCTCTTGAGTATGGAAGCCACATTCCTAACAGAAGATAGTTAATCACACAAGGTGATAATCTCCTACCAACATCGCCCAAACAAAACAAGCAGAGCTCCGTTTATTTTTCAGACATCTAGGGAAAATTCCCACATGGTATCTCAACCTGATAAACAGTTAAATAAATATTAACATCATCTCAATCTATCCAATAGGCGTGCAAGCCCTTTCATTGTAATTGTATCAAAATACTTAAATGGCCACAAACTACATAAATAGGAACTTAACTAATACAAAACATATGATCAAAGTCCTTTACATGCATCAACAACATGAAAGATATCCAATAACTATGATCATAGGCTAAGTCCTTCCTCCATGCATCAACAATACATACTCTCAAAATAAGACCATATAAACATATGATATTACAGTAATCCAAAATAACATGCCATATGCAAGTCCATAATATACAATGTAGTCTCCTGTGTGTGGCCTCCTGTCCATGGATGCTCCTGCAGCGTCAGTACCTGAAAGGGATCCCCACAATATGGGGTGAGATATACATATATCTCAGTAAACTAGGGGCCTTTGGAGATTCCTCCACCCCCAAGTTCACCACAACACAAAAGCAAAAAATCATATGATACAAATATACATATCCATCCTATGAAAATAATTCTCATCCAAACATTCCTTCAGAATGCTCATGCCGCAATAACAATAAATCCTACTAGCCAGAGAACCTACACTTTATGAATTACACAAGGAAATCTCCTTGATACATACCAAGTGCAAAAATATAGCGTACACATACATATATCCAATGCATCATATCAAATCTATGCAATTACATATATCACATAAACCACTACCCCTCTAAAGGATGGTGGAACAAGCACGAGATAAATCTCAAGGTTCGAAAGCTTACCTGCAATAGCTTTCCTATGCAACCTTTTTTGTAACAAAGTATCCACTCACAAGCTACTAGCAACACCTAGGCTTGATCCAATGGCTGTTTGCTTTTTATTCCTCCACTTGAATCACTCCTAGTATTCAATAACAACAAGCAATATCGATCACAAATAGCCAATTACTTGCATTGCAAGAAACACTCTAAAATCACTTGAAATTTTCGAAATTATCCAACCAAGCCCAAATGATGATTTGATCACATTTCTACCGATTATTCTAGTCCCTTAGCATACTTTCGAAAGGGCCTAAGGCTACACATCACTCTAACCACATCAATCATCAAAATAGAGCAATACGTAACCTAGAAATACCCATTATCAAATCTCAATGAAAATAAGGTGTTCTTACCTCAAAAAGATCCACAACCTAGCTAGGAGAAACCTCTAATCCTTGGATGATATCAACACAACCTTACAAGCTCAAGAACACACAAAACCCACCACTTTCCCAATGAGTTTTCTCTCCACACACTCATTTTCAAGGAAAAGTGAATTATAGGTTAAGCTTGTGTTGTGATTCTAAGCAACTTCCTAGTTGAAACTTTCTTGATTGGATGACTACACAAGCAAGTTAGAAATCAAAGTTCTTCTTTAATGGTCACACGGTCACACGCTGGAAGAAGAACGAAGATGGTTCTGTTTTTGTCTTAAAACATAGGTATTTAACAAATATCTCAAGTGTCCTTAAGGTCGAACTATTAAACGCGTGTTCGCATTCACGTCTTTTCATCCATTTTACTCATCTAACTTGATCTTAGATTTTCACTAAAATTATTTCATTATATTTCACTAAATTATTTTTAAGTTCCGGTAACTTTTGCCTATTAGCAATTATACTCCAAAACTCACATTTTTTGCACTTTTTCCAAAAATGCCTTATTTTTACCTAATTAGACCATAATTTTCATGACTAATCCATTAATCATATCATAATTCCATATTACACAGGATATGGTTATTATATGAATCAGTGTCTAAATGGTGTAGTGTAATTCCATTATAAAAAGGGTTAATCTAGTTTTTCTTTTTCTTTTTGTTTATTTACTTTTGATTTGTGATTAAATACAAAGTCAAAATGGCTTCAATCATGGGTCTAGTGCCCACAAGAATTTTTACTTTCAATAATTTTTTCATTCTCTCTTCAGGAATTTTTGCATCATCACATTGAACTTTTGCCTCCTTCAATTTATGGAAGCTTGTCAAAGAACCCTGTTAACATTGGAAACAATTATGAAGAGAAGAAGGTGGTAAGCTTGCTTGATGAAATGATTGGAGAAATCAATATATATATCATGTCGAAGAATTTCCAAGGTGCCATCAACTTAGGAAACGACGGACCCACATAGGGGCACATGCCCGCACTCAGCGGCGAAGCTACATCCATGCCAGCAGGTGCCTTGGCAGCTGTTTGTTTGTTTTTTACTTATTATATAATTAATTACAATTAATTAAGATAAAAATTATAATTTGGCACCACCTATATAGAAAATTAAATACTCACTACAAAATAACAACAAACTATCTAAATGCAAACAAATAATAAGAAACATTATAGTATGGTTATTTTTGTATTTTACCTTTTTTTATTTTTTATCCAGTATATTTGTTTTTTTTCCTGCTTTGTTCTAATCAGTTATGTTATTTATTCTTACTCCTATTATTTTAAAAAAGAAAGACTTTTAAACTTAATCACAAAAATGATTAGTTGACCTATTTCAAAATTTGGGCCCAACTAAACCAAATAAAATCATTTAAAAGTAGGAAAAAAGGGTTTATCCTTTTAAAGGACACAAGTTTGTATCCTTTTAGTTTTTGACACTATATCTTATCGGTAAAACATAGTTATAATATGAAAATTTGCTTCTTCTTTTTTATTTCCTCAATCACTTCAGCTGACTTGGAGAGAGAATTTTTTTTTCTTCATGATATAACTATGTCTTATCGGTAAGACATAGTGCTAAAAACTAAAAGGACTCAATTTGTGTCCTTTAAAAGGACAAACACTTAACCCTTGAAAGTAACAATCATGAAACCAAATGAATAACAAGATTATAATTATGGAATATGAAGGTCCATTGAACTATTGTGTTTTGGGTTATTGCACACACAAAGAATAGTCAAAAACTTAATTTCCAAATATGAGAACTTTTCATCGTGCTTATGGCTGTTGCAAACAAGTGCAATGTTCTCTAACGTGAGATATTAAAAATTTAAGGAATAGAGATAATGAAAGAAAAGACAAAGGACAATGCTTATTATACATATAATTATTATATTTGTGTGTTTTCATATCCTTAGGATAATGCTTGGTTCATTATTTATTATGTTGCGGGAGGAAAGTGAAATTCTTATGTTTGAAATGTTTACTGAAAAGGTTAGTGCATTTTTATATGTTTGCTTTGATATATAACCAACGATAATTGTTTATTTGAATTTTTTAATATTATGTGACATTATTTAGTACATAATTTAGATAACTATGTTAGAATTCATAGTAAATTTTTTTCCTGATAAATATTTTGATAATTTAATATGTAAATTTTTTTGGCACCACCTAAATTTTTGGGCCAGCTCCGCCACTGCCGGCACTTGCGGACATGAAATTTAGATTTTAGGTTTTTTTTTTGTTATATGTCCTTATGTGTCTCTTGTTCAATATTTATATTAGTCAATGTTAATTTTGCAATACAGATGTTAAATATTTTTTTGTGTTGAGATTAAATGTCACTAATTTTTATGGCATAATACTATTTTTCATGTAGTAACTGAAGAGATAGGATGACTTGATTTTCTAAGTTTGCACACTTCAATCGCTCAACTTAACAATCATTGGACATAGCTTCACTGTCATACTTGCTTCACTAGTAACATTTAATTTATGGAAAAAGTGTTTGTCATTTTAAATGACACAACTTGTGTCATTTTACTCTCACAAAAGGTGAATCCCACACTTTTTTTTGTCCACTCTCTTCCTGATGATCTATCTCTTTCTTTCACTTAAAATGATACAATTTTATATTTTTTAAAATGACACATACTTTTCCCTTAATTTATACATCATTTTTTACTAATTTATATTTCTATCTACCTAGAATTGTTGTTTATCCTATATGTTTTTCCTACATTGATAAGTTAACTCCTCCATGTGAAAGTTATATCAAAAAAAAATTCGGGTACGCTGCCCCCGAACCCCGCCACTTAATGTGCAGACATAAATTTTTTTTCCTGGGTCCGCCACTGAACTTAGGCCGTCGAAACATAATGGAATGTTGTTGTGTTTGCTGGCATTGGTGGCAGCAGCAGTTTTCGATCAGAAACTAGCCGCACGTAACAAAATAGGCTCCCTAATGTTCTTTGTTAGCCACTATTTTCAATTCGAATTTGCTGCCTCATTTTTTTTTATCATTTCAGGCCTTAGTTTTGTAACTACATATAAGGTTCCTTATATTTTGGAGAATTTATACCATTGAAAATAATTGATTTTAAAATCTACATTTTAAGTATTTAGACATTTCAACTTAATGAATTTTTTTTTTTTGAAATATTCCAATCGGTTCATTGCTTCGCAACTAATCCGATTCGGAACGGGTCCAGGATTAAAGCTTTAAACCCCTCCCAAAGGTGGTACTGGGGGAGATTCGAACACATGCTCTCACCATCACCTGCTTAGCTCCCATGCGCCAACTAAGCTACAACCATTTGATTCAACTTACTGAATTTAGTTACAAGTATAGGACCCATAAATACAGAATTAATTATGGCTATGTCTCTTTAAACATTCAAAAATTAAAGGGGTTACTTTCGTAATTTAAACTCATTTTGTCATCAATATTTTACATTCAACCAAATATAGAGTTAGAAAACTTTAATCAATTTTTTTGGTAATATTTCACCCTACCAAATAACTTTTTTTCAACTTTACCAACAAACTTACTTTTCTACTATATACGCAATAATTGTGCTTCCCTGGTAAAAAAAAATTATCTCCTCTACTAAACACCCCCTTAGAAAAAAGGAAAATTACTTTGAGATTTTGAATGAGCTCAACAAAAGCACTACTTCGCACACAGGCCTACGTAGCCAGGGACAGAGCTATTTTCCTCTTGGGGTGTTATTTTCCTTTCAATTATTTATTTATTTATTTTTAAACATTTGTTTAATATCCAATTTTTTACAAAAATTTTTTTGAAAAGATGTTGTCTTTTCTCTTTTAACTATCCCTTAAAAATTTATTTAGATAAGAGTATGTTTAAAATAATTAATTTTAAAATAGATTTAATTTATAAAAACAATCTTTTTCTTTTCCTTTTTTGCAAAGTTTCAAAATACAAATTGATTTGATTTTTACATTCTCTTAATTTAAGTTGTGTGTACAGTATTTGAAATCCATTTAATTTATTTTTTGGTAAGCAAATTTGGTTTTATTAGGGTGAACTTGTTTCGATTTTATTTATTTAAATTAACAACTTTACAATTATTTATTCATACTCTCTACCCATTTTAATTAAGAGTAAAAAATTATTTAAATAAAATAAATTTTATTTATTTTTTAATTATTACTAACACACAAAACAATTTATAAGTTAATTCAAATTTACTTTTTTTTATGAAATATAAAATTACAAATATAAGAAAAAAATAAATTAAATTAAAATAATTCAATTAATCAATTTCAATTATAACGATTTCAAACACAAATTAACTGATGTGAGAGAGAAATAAAAATTATTTTTTATTAATTTTTTATTCAAAATGCCCTTATCCTATCCGTTGCTCCCCTGCCATTTTGAATTGCCTTTTTGAACCATAAACAATGCTTCGATTCCTTCCTGCCATTTTGAACTGAGATGGTGTGTTCGATAATTTTAACCGGTTCGCAGTCGTCAGTCATAATGGTTCTCCGGTGGTGGTTCATCGATTTGTCGGCGGCTATTCATTGTGTGTGATCTCCGGTGGTGGTTCATTGATTCGTCGGCTATTCATTGTGTGTGTGTGACACCGGTGTAAAATTTGAAGTTTGGCACCTCATCTGAGAGTTGTTATATCAAAAAAGATCAACGTTATCACATGCTTACAAATCAGATTCGTTGATCTTTTTTTATCTAACGACTCTCAGATGAGGTGTCAAACTTCAAATTTGACATCGGTGTCAAAGGATCATACCTCATATATATATATATATATATATATATATATATATATATATATCCACATAATCGGTTAGAAAAAACTAATCCGAACTTTTCTAAGTCACTTGCATGTATCTAGGGATGTGCATAGGTCGAACCGAACCTGATTTTTTGAAAAATCGAACCGAATTGATTTAAATTGTTCGGTTTGGAATCGGTTCGGGTCGACCCTGTTTTGAAAAAAAATTTAAAAATAAAGTTATAAAAATCAATTTGATTTGGTTTGAAAACGGTGCTGTTCGGTTCTTAAACTGGTTCTAAAAACCGGTTCGGTTCATGAACTGGTTCTTTAAAAACCGATTCGGTTCATGAACTGGTTTTTAAAAACCGATTATTTTAAGGACGGTTCGGTTCGGTTCATGGTTCGATTCAATTTTTTGTTATTTTGCACACCCCTACATGTATCCATACTCATAGCACATGCTGCATTAGGCTTTAGAAAGTGCAATTCTATCTGGCATTTGGTTGTGTTTGTGGGGGCTCCTAATTAATAGTGCAATCATTCTTGAGACTCAAGTTCGTTTTATCTTGGAAGACAATTGTTCATCGATCCTTCGACATCAATAGAGGAAACAACATAATTGGGCTAAGCTTTTTTGCATACAAGCATGTTTTCCAACATTCTCTGAATTTTATCATACTTCTTTATTGTGCTGTGCTTGTAGGATTAATTAATATATCTGATATCATATACGGATTCAAATCTCTCGATGACTTTATATTTTGCCCAATGTCTTTTAAACAACATAAATCAGGTTGGAAACAAGTAAAGAATTTAGAATCTTGTATGAGTTTAAGTATGGACATTATTCAACTTAGGGATGTGGTTGTTTGAGCCCATTAAACCAATCGGTAAGTTAAATGAATGCAAACTGAAATCTTTCAATTGAGAGGAAAGGAAATCATAACACTTATGAGTGGATAGCAGATCCGGTTTCAAGAGGTCCCTAGTTTAGGTAAACCACAAATGGATGGACTAAGTTTACACAAAGGTTTTCCCAAATTCTGGTTGTTTTCAATTCTGCCCAGTATTTTGTAAATTTGGTATCTGGAGTTACAGACCTCCAAATGAGGTAAATTTTATATAATTTTAAAGCCTCATATGTCTATTTTCTATCATAAAAATTTCAGGTCAATCGGTGAGGTTTTCGAATTATTATGATTTTCTGAATAAAGGAAATTTTTCTTAGTTTCACCTCAAACGTTTTCTGTTAAAAATTATTATCCGTTAATGAATTATTTTTGTTTGCGCTCAAATATAATCAAACAGACGTCCTTCCAGACGTGTATGGATAGAGATGTCACAATTTCATATTAATTTTTTATATTTTTTTGGGCTAATCAAAAAAATTTTAAGCTCACTCAATTTCATATGAATGGATGCATCATAGGTGCAATGAGATTAAATTTACACCATTCCTATGTATAATTACATTCTTGAACCCTAATCTCAATTTTTCCCAAGATTAGTTTTAGAAAGAAATAGGTTTTTTTTTATTTTTCCTAATTTTAATAAATTTGATGACGACTTCATTGTTGTAAATAATTTTGATTGTCATCTTGTCGCAATACTGGTTGTCGTCCTGTGATTTTTCTCCTCGCAAGGGGTTTTTATTTTTTTATTTTAGTAAAATGCTTTTAAAAAAACTAAATACAATGTGACCCTGACACTCAATCAAAACCAATTTAAATTTGATTAATTGAATTTAATTAGTTTGAATTAAATAATTTTTTAAAAACGACAGTAATATTTTCTTACTATTCCTACCGCGTCCCTCAGAAACTAGGGGTGTGCATGACAACCATTCTATTCCTTAGCACTATTTCTGAAAAGAAGTAATTCTTTTCAATTTCTATTCCTTGGAATAATTTCTGAAAAAAAAATATGTTTGATAACATGTTTTATTTTTATTCCGAGAATGAGAATTGCTGATAACACAACAAATAATATAATAAAAAATAATTCCAATTAAATATAAAAAATTTTGGAACATCACTTTCCTTTCCATATGGTGTGGTTGAGGTGACGGTGACGGCGGGGGGTGACATGGTGGTGATGGTGGTAGTGACGTGGTGATGGTTGTGACGGCGGCGATGGCGGTGGTAATGATGGCGACGGTAGTGGTGGGGATGGTGGTTGGTGGCAGCGACAATGGTAGCGGTGGCATGGTTGTGGTGGTTGTGATGACATCATGGAGGTGGTGATGGTGGCAGTGGTTGCGGTGGTGGTGGTGGTGATAGTAGGTGACTGTGGTGGCGGTGGTGATGGTAGTGGCGGAGGTGGTGTAATGGTGGTGGTGACGGTAGTGGTCGTGACGATGGTGGTGGTGGTTGGTGGCGGCGACGGTGTCAGTGTGGCTGCAGCAATAATAGTGGTGGTGGTGATGGTAGCGGTGGCGTTGTAGTGGTGGTAGTAGTGGTGGCGATGGTGGTGGTGGCAGTGGCGTGGTGATAGCGATAGTGGCGGTGGAGGCAGTGGTTGTGATGATGGTGGTGGTGGTTGATGGCGGTAGTGGTGATGGTGGTGGGGACGGTGACGGTGATAATGGTGGTGGTGGTTGCAGCAGTGGTAGTTGTGGTGGTGGTGATGGTGGCATAGTGGTAGTGATGGGTGGAGGTGGTGGTGATGGTGGCGGTGACATCGTGGTGGTGGGGGTGGTCACGACAGCACTAGCGGTATGGCGACGGTGACAACAATGGTGGCGGTGGTTGTGTTGGGATCATGGTGGTGGTGGTGGTGGTGATGATGGTAGAGATGGAGAGTGATTAAGAGAGATAACTATTTCTCATTTTGTGCCCGAGAACAAAAAAGCAGAAATTTTTTGATTCTTTTTTCTCTTCCCCAGCACAAAAATTAATCCGGTTCATCCCGAGAATAAAAAAATAAACAGATTTTACCAAACGAGTTTTCTATCCATTTTTGTTCTCGGAAACAAAAATTAAAAAAAAAAAATAATTCTGAAAAAATTGTTATTCACACCCTAGCTAAGCCGAAAGTGACTTTTGTTGTTGTTAAAACTATTACTTTTTTGTTTTTATGACATTGTTCATGTACTGATAACAAAAATTATTTTAATCATAAATTATTTGACACGCACAACTTATCAAAATTAAATGTTTAATTAATATCAAGAAAATATATTAAATTCTCTTAAATAACTGGCTTAAATAAAGTGTTTAAGTACTATGGGAACTCAAAAGTATTTTTTATTTATTGTCTTGAGTCGGAATACAGTTTAAGTAAATTGATAGTTTTTGGTATCAAGTTACGTATTTTAATTATTGAATTGTTATTTATAAAAACTTTTTGAATTTTTCTTTTCTTTTTTAATTATGGAGGTATTCCTATTTAATCTTTCTCTTGTCACTTTGCCCTTGAAACCTGGCAACGAAAGCTAGCTCCTCGTTAATATAGGTGTTAGTTTATTTTCTAAACAAGAATTATTACCTATTATGTGGGCTGATATGTTTACTGACTTTTGTTTCAGTTTGGGTTATTTACTGTATTGGGCCAATGAATATTTTGTGTTGGTTTGCTAAGGCCCACATGCTGGTCATTTTGTTAATAAGCATATGAGTAACAAAAACGCACCGTTTCATTCTCTTGGCTACTGAGTTAATGATACATATGTGCTGATGCGTTGAAAACCGGATTAAGATACACTTTTTTATTTTCTTCGTTCTCTGATAAAATCGTTCTTGAGAGAAGAAACTTAGGGTTTGTTCGTGAACCTTGGTGAGGCATTTTGAGGAAGATAAACTGAGAATCTCATCTCGGTTCTTTGGTGAGAAGTGATCCTTGTGTCAAGGAGAAGCTATTGTTCGGTGCATTTTCTGGAGATTCATCATACAGCCAAAGAAGATTGAGCATGGTGACGTTCCCAACTTGAGAAGAGGGATTCGTGTGGTTGGAGGAGCTGGAGACACTGGTGCTTGGTGTTTGCTCATAGTCTTGGTGATATCTTTCTCTATTTCTTTGCTGTTGATGATCTTTCTTTGTCATTTGATATACATCTGTAACCTTGGTTATCTTCCTCGGTTATTTGTCTTGTAATATTTGTATCTGTATTTCTGTTTTGCTGGATTTGCTGAACATAATTTTTGTACTATTCTGTTCTGAATATTAGTGCATGCTAGAGGGCGTTTGACCCTCACTGGCCAACTTGGATGTAGGAAATTCTTTTACAAAGAATTTCTGAACCAAGTATAAATTCTGGTGTTGTTCTTTATGTTTTCTCTTTCTGCTAGTTGGTTTTCTGGGGTGATTCTTGGTAGCTCTATACCAAGAATTGTAACAATAGGGATACATTGAATAGTTCTCACTAAAATGAGACTAATTGCCGTCAAGATTTAGAGTGCAAGAATATCATCTATGACCTAAAGAACGTTTACGGATTGAACACATGGGCACAGTTGTCACTCCGAACTTTTTTAGATATGTATGATATAATAAAAAGTTAGATTGTCAACGAGGGATAATTTTTTTTTTTTTTTTTGTATATACGAGGGATAAATTTTTAGTATCACTATTGTATCAAAGTGGTTATAACATTTGTTGAGATATTTGGTCCTACATTGCTTGTATGAGTAACTAATGTAGAGTTTATAAGGCCTTGGACACTCACACCCTTTGAGCTAGCTTTTGAAGTGGTGTATCCTAAAATTCTTTACATGATATCAGAGCCTCGTGTCCTGGTCCTGGGTTCAAATCTCGTTGCCCCTCACTTTCTTTCCGGTGGAATTTCTTTCTTCGCACAGGTAGTTGGGTCTGTGCATTATCCACTCTTCCACCTTTTAAGCCCAGTGGACTCTCGTGTGAGGGGGCGTGTTGAGATATGTGGTCCCACATTGGTTCTATGAACAACTAATGTGACCTTCATAAGACCTTCGGCACTCCCACCCTTTGAGCTAGCTTTTGAGTGGTGTATTTTAAGGTTTCATACAACATTTTATACTTTTGGAAAAAAAAATTAATTTTTAAAATTTTTTTCCCCGTCATATTGCATTTTTTTTTAAATGACAAAATATTATATCCACTTGTATACAAGTGTGGTACTAAAAATTTATTCCTCAAAGCGAAAAGACGCCTACATAAACCAGATACGTAAGCGGTGACCTATTGGTTAGTGGGCAGAGAATATGACCGCCGTTGCGGTCTTTCTTTTTCCTGCCCCGACCCACTTGGATATATATGATAACCATCCCTCCCTCCCTCTCTCATTAGAATCTGAACCACAAGAATGAGGGCAATCTTGCTGTGGCGTATGTTTCTTGTTTTAAGAAACTCTAGTTTAAAATTTGATGGAAAAATATTATCATGCTACATAATATAAGTATTTATTCCTATATACTTTTTAATAACTGTATCACTTTTTACTTTTTATTTTTTTTTTATTTTTTCAGATGGTGGAACTCATAAGTTTGTCTTTATAATATGAGATAATCTATCTCCTTTAATATGAGATTAATAAAATCCAAATTTTATATAAGAAATGTATCTATGTTTAATAATTCTTTATTTTATTAATGTCATTTTTCATCGTATTAAACGAAAATATTCATAGATAATAATAAAATTTAAAAATAATTTAAATATTAAAATAAATTATATTTTGTTCTTTATTTCTGCATAATAAAAATAAATCCGAATAATTCAATTTTCAGTTCTCTCGGATTCATACAGGGAGTAGGATTAAAGTAATAATTATTTTAATTTAGGAATATTTATTTTCAGTTCTCTCCAAAAAAAAAAAATTTGGTAACAGTTCTCTCCATTTTAATTTCTAGGAATAAATTAATTTAAAGAATAATATTTTAAATTTTTATAAAATACTTCTAATCATGTCTAATATGTATAAGCATACTTCAAATTACAAACTCTATTTAAAGCCTCCTAACTTTGGAACTCTCAACCTTTCCTTCTCTATCATTTATTTGGGTTTCGGGATCCAAAGAAACGCTATTACGCGACTCAGGGATGACAAGCAAGGAAGCTTCATCGTTAGGAGAAGCAAAGGTTCCATTGTTGGAAGATAAAACTTTAGTAGATAGAGGAGAACAGGATCAAGATCTCGCACGAAGAGTTTGGGTTGAATCAAAGAAGCTATGGCACATAGTAGGCCCTGCAATTTTCAGCCGTATTGCATCCTATTCTATGTTAGTCATAACCCAAGCCTTTGCTGGTCACCTTGGTGATCTCGAACTCGCTGCTATCTCCATTGCTAATAATGTTGTCGTGGGTTTCGACTTTGGCCTCTTGGTATAGTATTATTATTATTCCATTTTTCCTTTATAATTTGTTTCAAATTAAGAAGACATATAAAAAAGGTAACTATTGAAACTTTTTATTAACATGATTTGGTTTTTGTTTCATTAGTTGGGTATGGCAAGCGCATTAGAAACGCTATGTGGGCAAGCTTTTGGGGCGAAGAAGTACTTCATGTTAGGAGTTTACATGCAGCGTTCGTGGATTGTTCTTTTCATTTGTTGTATATTGCTTTTGCCTATCTACCTATTTGCTTCACCTGTGTTGAAGCTGTTGGGACAACCTGAGGAATTGGCAGAGCTATCTGGAGTTGTATCCATGTGGTTGATACCACTTCACTTCTCTTTTGCGTTTCAGTTTCCTCTGCAGAGGTTCTTGCAAAGCCAGCTCAAAACTGCGGCTATTGCATGGGTTTCTCTGCTGGCACTCTTGGCACATGTGTTTGTTAGTTGGTTGTTCGTGTTCAAGCTTCAGTTTGGAGTGATTGGTGCTGCTGCCACCATTAACTTCTCTTGGTGGGTCCTGACGTTAGGCCTTTTTGGTTACACAGTTTGGGGTGGTTGTCCTCACACATGGACTGGCTTCTCCATGGAAGCATTTTCTGGTCTTTGGGAGTTTGTTAAACTCTCTGCTGCTTCTGGGGTCATGCTATGGTACTTGTTTAACTTTCTCTCTCTATTTCTTTTTGTTCTTATAAATGCTATGTATGTAATGTTCTGTCTTTATCAGCATCTTTTACATTGGATTTTTTTTTTTTTTTTTTTAATTTTTTGCGTTTTACAGCTTGGAGAATTGGTATTATAGAATTCTGATATTGATGACTGGAAATCTTCCCAACGCAGAGATTGCCGTGGATGCTTTATCTATATGGTAATTAATTTATGTATGTCTGTGTTGTGTGTTTGCAAAATCATACACGTTTGATTACCTGTAAAGTGACTGCAGTTTTTGGATTTTTCTTTCTTGTTTTCAATTCAAAAATTGTCTTCTTTTTTTTCTTATTAATTTTTTGGGCTGATATCTGCTGTGTTTGTTTGGCAGTATGACCATAAATGGTTTGGAAATGATGATTCCGCTGGCATTCTTCGTTGGAACGGGGTAACATATCTTATTTTAACCCTTCTATTCCGTTTCTTGTAGTGTTAGTTTTTTATTTGGCTACATGATTGTAATTTTTTTGGAGTTTTCTGCATAGTCCAAGATGTAGGCCATAACCTTAACTTGATGAGACCAAACCGCGTGCTAGTGCGCATGTCGCACGGCGGATTAACATGACATACAAATAATTTTCTAACAAGAAATATAAACCAATACTAAATTGAGGTGGTGATTGAAACGTTTGGACATTAATGCAGAGGTACAAATAAACACACGTCGACTTTACACGATCGAGTCTTTTCTCTATAATCACCATTCATCACGGAATCAACATCAGTGTCTGTATAAAAAATTAAGAAAAACATATGTACGGTGGCTAGAGAAAACAATTGGTGCCTAGTCAAAACCAAATTTTGCATTATTCATAGATGGAGTTGCTGTTTGTCGTGGAGCTAATGATAGGAATCATATGAATGGTTATCTATCAATTTAGAAGACTCTGGATTGGTAGTGAAGAAAAACTGTTGCGTCATGATACGCAATCCGACAAAGATTCCTTAGGAGTTTCTTTTCCCAAGTTATCACTTCTTCCTCCTTTCGTTTTTTTAAATAATTTTTATAATAAATATTTGACACGGATCTAGTTGAGACAAGGACAACCTCTGCATACTGTGCTATGATTGATCCATATGGAGGCTGTGACAATCCAGTTGCCGCAGTTGAATGTGTTCTATGAACATAAAAAATCATTATAGGTAGATTAACAACAAATGTATAGTCAGCAAAATGTCCTTGTTAGCCCCGCCATTACTTTCACAATACCATTAATAATTCAATTTACGCCATTATTTTTCCCTTTAGTATTAGAGAATAGAGACAGATATCACAGAGCCAAAACTTAAAATTTCTCTTTTTTTTACCCCCCCAAATCACGTCAAGATAATCATTGATTAAGTACTCATAGAAGGGTTCTCCCATAGTCCCAATCATTAAGTATACAATTTCAAGTTTACAAAATTTGTATTTTTTAAACTTCATGACATGATAATTGAGACCCATTTGTCACTTGAACGTGATTATAATGATTTTATGCACTTCAACAAAAATCTAAACACACCGTGAGCCTGTTTAAGGTTCCTTTCACTTGAATGTTGGAACTCCTACTTGCTCTCTCCTTAGCCAAAATGTGGTCTTTATAATAATATTTTTATTAGAGATATAATATATATATTTTTATTTAACATTTTAAATTTTTGAAAATGTTAGAATATGGTTTATCGTTCAATCTCTATCACCCAATAATTTTATATAAAAAATTGAATTTTAACGAAGAATAAGTCAATCTATGCATTAGTATAAATAACTCTTGCATATAGTATAAAGCCGTGGTTTATGATTGCAATTTTGTGGAGGAAGTTCTTTGCGGACTGGGCTGAAGTTCTTTGTGGACTGGACTATGCCGACATATTTTCATTTGAGAAAGTGAGACCCATGTCCATTTCATTGTATCCGTATGTTTCTCCCAGTGTAACATAAATTTTTTCGAGTTTCTAATAATTGTTTCAAAAGAGCTTATGGGTCATTAACTCCCTGTGTCTTTGCTTGCTTCACTCTAGATGCTGACCAGTGACCACCCCCCCTTTTTAGTGATGACTCTTATCGTATAACTTATAAACTATCTTTTAATTTATAACGTTATAAGAACTCAAAGTAGAAATATAAATGATAACATTGTAGCTTACCATGCAATCTACAGAGTGAGGGTTGCAAACGAGCTTGGTGCTGGGAACGGAAAAGGAGCCAAGTTTGCTACTATAGTAGCTGTGGTGACATCCATCATAATAGGACTCTTCTTCTGGATGTTGATTTTGGCATTTCATGATAAATTCGGGTATATATTCTCTAATAGCAAAGCCGTCCTTGATGAAGTAAACAAGCTTTCTCTTCTACTAGCCTTTACAATTCTGCTCAACAGTGTTCAGCCAGTTCTCTCAGGTATCACCTAAACCCTTCACCTTTCAGTTTTCAAATATTTGATCTGAAATGGGGACATAAAAAACCATATGCTATATATATATTTCTTTTTCACCCTTGGGATAATTTGAACAGGGGTGGCTGTCGGATCAGGGTGGCAATCGTATGTTGCTTACATAAATTTGGGTTGCTACTATATTATTGGGGTACCTCTTGGATTTGTGATGGGCTGGGTCTTCAATCAAGGAGTTATGGTATGTTTTCTTTCTTCCCCTCTTTCGTCTTGTTTCTAAAGTTAGTGCATTTTTTCTTTTTCTTTTTCTCACCTAGAATGTGAATTTCATATGTATTAAGATATAATTAATGAAATTGAGCAATCAGGGAATCTGGGCGGGGATGATTTTTGGTGGGACAGCAACTCAGACGTTAATATTGATCTTGATTACCATGCGGTGTGACTGGGACAGAGAGGTAACCTTACATAGAGCTATTCATCCCACGTCATGTTTTTAACTTGTGTTATTGGTTCTGACTTTAGATAATCTAATCTTATTTGATATATTTTATTGGTAAACAATTGCAGGCTGAGAAAGCAAAATTGCATTTAAGAAAATGGGAAAATCCAAAACAAGAACTGAACTAGTGCTTCTTTAAGACAGAAGAGGGGCAAGTGGAAGAATGAGTTTGCTCATAACTTCCTTGATGGGCTGGTCTCTTCGTAACCCAAGTGAAAGCCCAGTTTCTTTTTAAATCCACTCATTAAACAATAAGCCCAATAAATGAACTTCTTGGGTGGAAAACGTGGGCTATAGTTTTCTTCATTATACTTCTCTTGCATCTACTCTATTTCCCTCAACATGGCCCATTTATATCCTCCACTCTCTACTCTCTGTTTATCTTTCCATGTTTCTCCCATCTCTCCACAAGCAAGAAATGTCATCATGTTCCCATAAGCCATTCACGAAATTGTTTGATTTTGTGGATAAAATTACTTTCCATTTGGCGGTTTCTGAAGACAAATGTTTAAAGATCACTGTATTTATTTTTTCAAATTTTTTTATTAAAAAAAGAGTTCTTTGGAGGCGGGGACGGGGAGTGTTGCCTAATCCTAAAGTTGAATGTTCAAGGGAGAAGCCTAACTCAAACTAAGCAGGAGGTGTTACAGATATTAATATAAACCTAAGGTGAAGACTTAAGATGGTTGGTTGTTCTCTCGCAAAGTTTTGAATTTTATAGGTTTGAGTGAGTTTGCTTTGTATGTGGGAGGAGATTCTACCGTCCTACTTGTGACAGCTTGAAGAATTGTAGAATTGTGGGATGATGATTATTATTTAACTTTCGTTCAGCGCATCTTTTTTTTTTTTTTTTTTATGGGATTATTATTCTTATATTATATGAAATAATTTTATTTTTTACATATATATAAATATTTGTAGGCTTCGTGTTTTTATTTTTTTCTTTCTCTTTTTTCTTTCTAAATGGCTCATAACATATTTTATGTAATGGTAAGAGATAATCGCAAACATTAATCCCTTTCTTTATTGTGCTTGCATTTGCGTTTGGGCTTTTATGTCCTTTTAATGTGTCTTGGAAAAAACTTAAACGGTTAACTCATTCTGACTTATTTTATTTTAAAATATTTTAGACAAAAAAATCCCGAATGGTTTGAGAAGCATGTTTGGACTAGGCTCTTCTTCTTATTATTATTTTTAAAGATTTTGGAAAAAAAAAAAAAAAATTCTCGAATGGTTTGAGAAGCATGCTTGGACTAGGCTAATACCAACAACCAGAAGTTTATTTACCTTTTTCTTAAAGAAAAAAAAAACATTTTTCCTTAATAAAAAATTTTAGGCGATAATTTTTTTTATTTTTTATAAGAGATTTCAAGTTCTAGCTTTGAAAATTAAAGAAAATGATTGTCGAAAGAATTATTCATAAAATTCGACAGAACTCGAATCAAATTAATCGATTTCTAATTAATTACAAGAAAAATAAATAAAAACCAGCTGCTAAGCAAAAAAAAAAGTAAACAGAACATAGAAAGTGATGCTCCATTTCTCCTATTATTCAAAACAAAAATTATTAAGTAAACAAGTAAAATATTTTAATCTCAAAAATACATTTAATCCTTAGTTTTTTCTCCTACACATATCTGTGCAACATTTTTTTTTCTTTTTCTTTATTTTTTGAGATGATGAGACCTATATATTTATCTATATAACATGAGATAACTTATCTCTTTTAACATGAGATTAATAATATCCTTATATTAATTTGAGTTAATATAAATTTAGTGTTTTTGTACTACTGAAAGGTCGTATATTTGAATCCGAAGCTTACATGTATGTAAAGTAATATTGTGTATAAGGATATAACTCTCACTCCACTTTCCTCGGGAATATAATTGGAAGTGAATTTTTTATATTAATATAGGTTAATATTACTTTGTCAACTGTATCATTTTGCTTTCAAGTTGATTAGTTTGGCTAATACAAATCTCATTCAGTATCATTCTGTTAATTCCAAACGGTTGTCAATACTTTATTGCGGAATATATGGATGATGTTCATATGAATCGAAAATTTTCGCAGTATATTATGTATCATTTTTTAGATTTAACAAAAAGAAAATTTGTATAATTGATCAGACCAGATACGGTAGGGATGACCCAATGTGTATCAAGCCCAAATCATACACGGTTGAGACTCATTAGATGGTAACTGGCATGGGCCTGGTACTGTTGATGTGGGATGAGCCTAATCAGACCAGATAATTACAAATGGGCCGATCATGTGATCTTCCTTTACACAGCCTGTGATCGTCTTGGGTCAGAGCATCTTGCAGTTGGATCGCTTTATCCTATGGGTCTTCTGTGGAACGCGATGGGGGTGTACCTGCAAGACACTCTGACGCTCAAGTCAGTTATGGTTCAAGCATGTTTAAGTATGTAGAAGAAGATGATGTACCTTAGTGTTGATACATGTATTTATAGTGGAGAGATGAGCAGCTTGGGAAGATGTTACTTAGTGATCAGGTTTGCTTTGCCTTGGAGGCTAAGTAATTGAGCTGCCATGATTAAATGTTGAGGAGCTTGTTGTCATGGTGTCTTTAAGGTTGAGGAGCTTGCTGGCTGTCATGGAGCTTGTTTGTCATGTAGCCATAAATATTAAGGTGCTTGCTGAGATAGCCTTGGTGGAAGAGATAAGATAGCAGCATGATTTATTATGGTGGAGCTTGCAGCCTTCTTGGACTAAGGCTTTGCTTCGTTGTGAAGGCTTTTATGTTGGGCCTTGTATTTGCATAGTATTTATCCAGATCAGAAGCCCCCCAACTCGGTGCTTATGCCGAAGGCATGAGGAGCGAGATGTATAAGTATGCGAGATGATTTGTCTGTTTATCAGCCTAGGAAATTCATTTGACTTGCACCTGGAAGCTGCGTTGCGCTTGTTCCTTTATCTGGAACTATGGTCTGTACTTTGTATGAGTTCTGGAGAGCTTCATAGTTGTATCCTGCAGTTTTATACAGTTCATAATTCATAATGCATATATTTTGCGTACCTTTGTTATTGGCATGTTGTCGTATGCCAGATGTATCGCGCTTTAGGAAGGAGTTTGACCCTAGGTGGGATTCATCCTGCCTTGTATCGCGCTTGATCATGGAGGATCGCGATGTGAATGGTTCTGATCTGTTGAGAGGATCCTTGTGAGGGAGTCTGTTGATTGGAGGATTCGTGGAAGAATCCTATCAATTGGAGGATTCGTGAGAGAATCTTGTTACTTGATAGAATCCATGAGAGGTATCCTGTTAATTGGAGGATTCGCGAGAGAACCCTGTAAGTTGATAGGAACCGTGAGAGGTTTCCTGTAAATTGGAGGATTCGTGAGAGAACCCTGTAAGTTGATAGGAAACGTAAGAGGTTTCCTGTAGATTGGAGGATTCATGAGAGAACCCTGTAATGTTCTTCATTGCGCTTTAACTTGGAGGACTTTTCTTCTGTTTGGTGAAACCTTTAATTTCCATAGATCTCACATAATAATAACAACATATCATGGAGATGATAATTGTAACAAGATCATGTTAAAATAATAATGTTGCTGATAGGAAATGTAGCATTTGTTTTTGAGTTTGTCTGCATTTAACGCGAGATCTTTGTCTTCGCCTTTTAGCAGTCATGTAGCCCTGCAATCTCTTATGGATTTCACAATAAAAGTAGTTAAGATACCTCAAGATAAGGGCATATAAATCAGATAAACTGTTCTAAGTCTATCTGTATTTTCAGTGAGATTGAGATCTTCACTGTTTATTGTCCATGGGTCCCTGCAACTTGTATGAGTTTCATAACAGAGACATAAGATTATCAAAATAAGTCAGATATGTCACGATTTGTACTGCGTGAGCATCCTGTTAGTTTATGTAGTCTCACAAGAGATATGATCAAAAAGTGATGTGAGCATATATATGATTAAAAAGTGATGTAAGCATTCATAATACCTTCTGAAAGGGGCACATGAAGATTCAATATATGATAGCTTGCTAGGCCTTAATTTTATGTTTGTCATAGTTAAACCCTTGTAGCAGGACTAGGATGATTCATAAAAATGATTCATAAGCCTAGGATGTGCTCAGACTATACTTTTTTAATTTGACTTTTACTCAAAGCATCCTGCA
Organism: Gastrolobium bilobum; assembly: GCF_033153095.1. NCBI lineage: Eukaryota > Viridiplantae > Streptophyta > Magnoliopsida > Fabales > Fabaceae > Gastrolobium > Gastrolobium bilobum. The sequence continues at coordinate 33,783 of NW_026895156.1, read as the reverse complement.
ACTAGGTGGTCATGTTGCCTTATATAACTGTAAACTTGTAACTTTCTGTGCCATACTGTGATCGTAAGCCTAAAAATATTCATCCTTCAAGTTCTTTTATTGCGACATATGGGACCTTCCAGCTCTATAAAACATTGTTTTAATAAACCTTTGGCAGTTCTGTCATCGTAATAATGATATCCAGCCTCACTAAATTTTGGCTACTTGATCAAGTAGATAGTTTGGTTACTGGATCCTTGAGTAAAGTCCCCAACAACTTTAAAGTTTAACCATGTAAAGCAAGTTCAGCTCATGATCATATCCTATAATGAATCCAATATACTTGCACGATCCAAATAAAATGGTAGTATACCAAAAGTAATGGCGCGATAACCAAAAAAGTTGACATATGGATCCTTTAAAGTTGACGTGGGTAAACTTTGGCATACGGTTCAAGGGTTGTGCAAACTCTAGCTTTGGTTTTGAATATTCTAATAAGGATGATGTCCAAAACATGGTCTCTCCTTGCACAATGATGTCCTAAAACTTTAAAATATTCTTCAAAAGGACAATATCCAATATCATGGCTTATCCTTTGGTGTGCGATACTTATCCCTTTGTGCTTCAAAGTAATAGAACAATTTTTATCGCGCGATAGATATGAATATGGCGCAACACATATAAATATGATATGTACAAATATGGGCTTTTCAATAAGCATTCGGGTTTGTGGTTTCAGAGAGCATAAAAGTGGACAGTAGGTAATGGTCACACGGTTTCCACATGTGAAAAGTTGATATCCCTCTCTTAGACTCGCGATATGTATGAGAAGTTTTTAATCATAGTGCCTATGAAAATAACTCAAAAACCCAATGGTCAGACTACAAGCATCCCTTGAACTTCAAATCTGGACATCAATAAGTGTTGCATCGCGCTCTCATTGTATGGGCATCGCGCACTATTGGGAGATATCCCATTAGAAGTGGGATTATTGCGCGGTAATCAGGATAATCCAATTGGCACGATGAAACATTTCATCCTTGCGCGCGGTAGACAATCATGGCTTATGCAATGATCATATATTTGCAGTAATAATTACCTCCAATCACGAAATATAAAAAACACAAGCAGAGTGCATGTACCTTTTTTGGGTAGGAGTTGGAGCTGTGCGAAAATAATAGCGAGATAGAAAAGTAAGAGTATTGGGGCTTCCCTAGTATCCTTCAGCGTTGGTTTTGCACATAGCGTTGGTTTTGCACATGGTGGTGGGAGTAGAAATTTTTCGTTCCCACATAGGGCGCCAATGATCAGACCAGATACGGTAGGGATGGCCTAATGCGTATCAAGCCCAAATCACACACGGTTGAGACTCCTTAGATGGTAACTGGCCTGGGCCTGATACTGTTGATGTGGGATTAGCTTGAGCTCTTTGTCCTTCGTCCTTCACGTTGCACCGGATGAGCCTGATCAGACCAGATAATTACAAATGGGCCGATCATGTGATCTTCCTCTACACAGCCTGTGATCGTCTTGGATCAGAGCATCTTGCAGTTAGGCCGCTTTATCCCATGGGTCTTTTGTGGAACGCGATGGCGGGTGTACCTGCAAGACACTCTGATGCTCAAGTCAGTTATGGTTCAAGCAGGTTTAAGTATGTAGAAGAAGATGATGTACCTTAGTGTTGATACATGTATTTATAGTGGAGAGATGAGCAGCTTGGGAAGATGTTACTTAGTGATCAGGTTTGCTTTGCCTTCGAGGCTAAGTAATTGAGCTGCCATGATTAAATGTTGAGGAGCTTGCTGTCATGGTGTCTTTAAGGTTGAGGAGCTTGCTGGCTGTCATGGAGCTTGTTTGTCATGTAGCCATAAGTATTAAGGTGCTTGCTGAGATAGCCTTGGTGGAAGAGATAAGATAGCAACATGTATTTATTATGGTGGAGCTTGCAGCCTTCTTGGACTAAGGTTTTGCTTCATTGTGAAGGCTTTTATGTTGGGCCTTGTATTTGCATAGTATTTATCCAGATCAATAATAATCATCAAAATAACGCACTATGTTCCCACTATGCGCAAGTTCCAAAGAAGGAGCTTGTTTGCTGTGGTCCTGGAGCAACAACTCCTTTTCCAAATATAGAAGGAAAAAAAGATGGAGGGGAAATTTGGGGAAAAAAAAAAGTATAAATGAGATGAAATTTTATCCCTTTTGGAAAAGGACTACAAAACAATAATATGGTCCTGGATCACAATAAAAAAATCTCCAAAGAAAGACGCATAATTTTGCATTTACAAAAGTTTCATTACATAAATCGAATAGCGAGGTGAAGATTTCGTTGGTCTTATTCCACATGTTTATATAAGCTAATAACAATATTTTCTTTAATTGAAAACTTTATTATCTCAAAATCTATATGTTTTTCAGGTCTCCAAATCTAATTGTTTTAAATATAGAATTAATGTTTTTCATGTTGTAAGAGATAATTTTATTTTCTATACACACATAAAAGTGTACGGGCACATGTGAGGCCAAAAGAAAAGAGAGAGAAGAAAATATGGGCACATATACTTTTATATATGTGTAGGAGATAAAATTATCTCTTATAACGTGAGAACACTAATCCCTTTGTTTGGATTTGATTTTGATAGTTATCCTTGAATCATTTGTTGCCATATTATTAAAAAAAGTTGAACTTTCATAACGTCCTTTGAATGATACAGAAATGCATTATTGAGCGACTGCATCAAAATTAAATCCCTTATACATTTTCCATATGTTGACAGCGTGCATTTTCTAGCTCGGTCCCAAGAATTGGATCACTTAGACGCGTCCAAATTGTCAAACGACAAGGCTTCAACAATAGGGAAAGCAATGGATCCATTGTTGGAACGTTACAATGATGAACAAAAAAATCTCATGGGAAGGGTTTGGATTGAATCCAAGAAGCTCTGGCACATAGCAGGCCTCGCAATTTTCCATCGTGTTGCCAATTATACAATGTTAGTGATCACTTAAGCCTTTGCTAGCCACTTATGTGACTATGAGTTTGCTGCTACCTCCGTTGCCATTAATGTCATTCGGGACTCGACTTTGGCCTGATGGTAATGTCCAAATCTTTTCTTTGGTTTCAAAATGCAAGAGTAAAAAAATAAATATATTCCCCATTTATTTTTTGATGTGTTATATGATTTTTGTTTTATTAGTTGGGTATGTCAAGTGCCTTTGAAACGCTATGTGGGCAAGCTTTTGGGGCCAAGAAGTAGTACATGTTAGGTGTTACAAATCTTATATTGGTTGTCTATACCACTAATGTAGGGTTTATAAAGCCTTGAACACTTTCATCCTTTGAACTAGCTTTTTGGGTGGTGATCTCAAGGCCCGTAACAATTGGTGCTCTCGTTGAGAGTTGAGGCCACGGAAAGAGCTACCTATAAGCTGAATTAAGGTGTCTTCGGGCACTGAATACTAATAAGTGAGTGAAGCCGCTCAAAGGGGGGAAATGGCTACCGTCGGGTCAGTATCGATAGAGTGAAAGCCGCCGTGGACGACCCTTAAACAAGTACTACATTAGTTGCCTATACCACTAATGTGAGGCAAGGTCTTTGGACACTTTCACCCTTTGAACTAGCTTTCGTGGTGGTGATCTCAAGGTCCATAACATTAGGCATTTACATTGAGCGTTCATGGAACATTCTTTTCATAAGTGGAGTTGTGCTTTTACCTCTATTTCTCTTTGCCACGCCTATCTTGAAGTTCTTTGGACAACCTTCAGAGATAGCTGAGCTAGCTGGGGTGATTTCCATGTGGCTGATACCGACACACTTGGCTTATGCATTTTATTTCCCCATGCATTTTTTCTTGCAAAGCCAGCTCAAGAATAGGGTGATTGCTTGGGTGTCTCTTGTGGCTCTGCTGGTGCATGTGTTTCTTTGTTGGTTGGTAGTGAACAAGTTTCAGCTCGGAGTGATTGCCCTTGCTGCCGCTGGAAACTTCGCTTGGTGGATTTTGGTGTTGGGATGTTTTTGTTGTACTGTTTGGGGTGATTTCCCCTTAACATGAACTGGTTTCTCCATGGAAGCATTCTCTGGTCTTTGGGAATTTGCTAAACTCTCTGCTGTTTCTGGAGTCATGCTCTGGTACTACTTTTTTTCCCTTCTTGCAGCAAAGTTTCACTTCCTCTCGAACAAATATTAGTTTTCTCTTATGCAACTTTTCACCTTTCATTCTATGCTCTTCTACTTCTATTGCATTTTTATCATGGGCTGTTGGATTTTTCTTTTACAGCTTGGAGGTTTGGTATGATAAGGCACTCATGTTGATGACCAGAAATCTACAGAACTCAAAGACTTATGTGGAGGCTTTAACTGTATGATGAGCATGATGGAATATATATTTAGTTATTTACCTTTTAATTCACAGCACACACTCCAAGGATTTTCCTTTCTTAAAAAACCTACTAGCTAGAAAGTCTATTGTGAATCAAATGATGTTAGCTCAGTTGGTGAGCAGTGAAAAAGAAAGAGTTTCGTTTCGATCCTCACATGCCACCTTTGGAAAGGACTTAAAATCTTTATCCCGGACCCACCCCGCACTCCGAGTTAATCTCATAGCTGGCTCAAAGAGTCAAAACTTGTGGGGATACCGAGAGGAGTCTACTTGCCTCAAAGAGGTAATTAGGGTATGTTTCAAAAAAAAAAGGGTCTTATTCTTCTTGTTCTATTTGTGGATTGTTGTTGTTTGTTAATTTTGTTTCATGTGGCAGCTTGACCATAAATGGATGGGAGTTGATGTTTCCTCTAGCATTCCTTGCTGCAACTGGGTAATGCATCTTAACTTTCACTCTTTGCTTCTATTTTTTACGTGTAAAGAGAAAAAAAAATGGATGCTACGTCCTTCATAGATAGCAATTAGCTCAAATCAACAGGCTCATCAAACACTTGGCTCTGGCTAATTAATATTTAATGACATACTCATAGCCTATATTATGGTGCGGTAGTTTTGCAATGCCTTTGAACATATAAATAAAACCGTGTATTGACCTTGTTGAGTGATGGCTCATCATGCAGAGTAAGGGTTGCAAATGAGCTTGGAGCTGGCAATGTAAAAGGAGCCAAGTTTGCTTCCAGAGTGTCAGTGGTGACATCAATAATTATAATAAGCTTTTTTTTTCTGGATATTGATAATAATATTTCGTGGACAATTTGGCTATGTATTTTCTTCAAGTGAAGTTGTGATTGAATAGGTACACAAGCTGTCACCCCTCTTAGGCTTTACAGTTCTTCTCCACAGTGTTCAGCCTATCCTATCAGGTGTTATAATCTAACTTTTACCAACAACCAGTTTTCAGTTATTCCACAATGAATGCTAGAATCTTTCATATATCAATAGGGGTGGCTGTGGGATGTGGGTGGCCGAAATATGTGGCTTACATAAACTTGGGTTGCTACTATCTTATTGGGCTACCGCTTTGGTATTTGTTGGGTTTCGTCTTTCATTTAGGTGTCCAGGTACGCTCTTTATGTGTCTTTTTTTATAGCAGCACAAATTGAGATAAAAAAAATATACGAGTTACTTAAATTAAATACTTATTATTGTAATTTTTTACTAAAAAATTATTAGTATATGTTTGAACTAGTTTATTTTATTTTAAAAGGATTCTATAGTTAAAATATTTTAAAATTATTGTTTAGTTGAAAATGTTAAATGTGCTTCTCATAAAGTATAAATAAATTTATATTTAAAGTTTAGTAATTATTAATTTCATTTCATTTAGTTATAGCATTACTTATATGCACTCTTTAACTTTTATATGTAACGATACTTAAATATTATTATATTTATTTCGACATATTAGTTAAATTCTTTTAAGATATGAAAAATGATTATTATTATTATTCTTTATTTATTTTATTTTGTAAAAAAAAAAATGTTTTTGGAAATTTTTCTTGGAAATATTATATACTAAATACAATCTTTATTTATCATGTTATTTTATATTATGGAGATTTTGACATATTTGAGCTTAATATTATTAGTATAAATAAAAAAAATAAAAATATATCATCAAAAAATATAAATATAATAAATTGAATTATAGTATTATTTAAAAAGTATCTTTTTTTTTTTTTGGATTTAAGGAAGAACCCATCATATAAGTAAGCCTCAGGAAAGCCCAATGTGCAGGAGAAATAGTACGAGAAAGGGCCATTGTATATCGCAGAATTTGAAATCTAATAATCTCACTATATTTTTAGAGCTCTATTAATAAAATTATCTCACGTAAACTTATTCAAATATTATTGTTATCATTAGAATTTAAAATATCAAGATTGAAATAAAATTCTTTATAAATAGATAGCAGAGTATTATTATTTTTAGGTTATTTTAATAATACATATTTTTATAATAAAGTGCCTATTTTTTTATTTATTAAAAATTTAAAATGTCAAAAGTATGATATATATATATATATATATATATATATATATATATATATATATAATCATGAAATAATAAACTAAAAAAATAATTACAAAACAGAAAAAAAGATTCACATGTGACAATAACAATAAAAGAAATTTTTTATTTGGAAAAAAAAATATAAATGACAAAGGCAATTAAGCTCATAAAAAATATTTTTTTTATAACAGTGCTTTAAAAGCAGTAATTTAGGGAATTTAATACTCTTCATTAAATGTTAGAATAACTTTAAAGAAGCAAATAATACATTTTTTTTATTTTTCTTTATTTAATATTTTTAAGTTTATATTTTTTAATTAATGCCCACGTCGCATAAGTTGGCACTTGGCATATAGCAATCTTTATGATTAGTTTAGGTATATAGTGCTGACATTAATTGCTTATGACTCTGAGAATGAACCATCAGGGAATCTGGGCGGGGTTAATTTTTGGTGGAACAGCAATTCAGACTTTGATACTGTCTTCGATTACTATTCGATGTGACTGGGACAGAGAGGTGAATAAAAATTTCGCTAAAACAAAATTCACTAGTGTTTATTAATTCAATGTCTTTGCAATTGCATTTAGCCAGCTATTTTGATACATTTTGTTGGTTAACGCCTGCAGGCCGCATCTTAGTAAATTGGAAGGTCCAAAACAAGAACTGAACCAGTAACACTTCGTTCACATGCAGTAGCAGGCGTGAGGAGAAGAATAATGAATAATAAATGCGAAAAATCTAGAATACAATAGGTGTGAGTGCAACCAGCCAATAGAAACATGTCATATCAGCTAACTGTCTTTGTACTGGAGAGAGAAAAAAAAATAACTTTTATAATTTATATTATACACTACAGTAGAAACTATAAAAATTGAACTCAGTTTGGTACCGAAATACCAAAAGTGCACTTTAATAAATGGGCTCTTTAGTACTCTCTCTCTCCTTTTTCCAGTGGGTCCTGGCATGTGGGGTGGGCAAGGCCTAACATTTGATCTAAATTTGATTGAACTAAAGAGTTAGCTATTATCATACTCTAATTGTCTTCTATGAACTCGCAAGGATAGCTCAATTGGCAATTAAGCTTTCAAGGATTTGATTGAGTCAGGACTTCAAATTCTGCCTAAAGCAAATTCTTGAAAAAAAATTAGAGGCCAGAGGATGTGTCTCCCTCTCTCTGTTCCAATAAAGAGGTTGCTTCTATGGTCGTACTCTGAGAACAAAGTGACCGAATTATCTTGTATGCATGATAGTATAACTCACGTTAAAAAAGAGCCTCATATGAATGCTAATTTCTCCGCCATTATTTAGAATCATAGATAGCAAATAGCGAGCCAAGTAATAGCAGGCCTTGGACTTTGGAGCCCACGCATCCTTTTGATTATGCTCCACTCTTATTGGGCTCATGAGGGGGAAAGAAATCAAAGAATAATTTTTTTTCCAGAAACATGGGGGACAGAACTATATATAGAAGAAAACAAATACAAGCTACCTTAAATATGTAAGATTTTAAGCTATATCCATATGCCATTTCTTTTCCACAAACATGGGGAGGGGTTTTTCGAAGATAATTCAATAGAAAAGGATCCATAATTCCATCTGTCTCTATCAATGAACGTCACTGGAAATTTATCACCAGGAATATCATTTAAAACGCCATCTGTTGCTCCCACTCTAATTGGTAGCTGATGTGTATTATTTTTTCCTCATGGTTTTGTAGTCCACGTAAACATGCTTCTGTAGTGAGTTCACTATATTAAAAAATATAAAACTAGGTGTTATTTTACCATATTAGTTAATAAGAAAAATGAAAAGAAAAGAATTGTTAAATGATATATCAGGACAATTGGTTAAGTAACAAGTGAGAATGGACAAACATTGCACGCACCAGGCAAACCTCACGTGTGACATAAAAGTTTCTTGGTAGGATGTTTTGTCATCGTTGTGTGATCTATTGTTGAATGAAGGTTGAGGCAAGCTAATATTGACAACGCCGAGTGACAATCTTCACATGTTGGGATGGTCACTGTGTTTGTATTATTGGCGCTGAATATTGATAGAGCCACCAATTGCATTCTCATTTGTTTGGGTTGGGTCCAGTGCTTTTCCTAGTCTTGTCCACACATCAACCAATACAACATACCAATTTGGCTCTCTATGCACTAAAAGCCTCCCTCTGCTGTCACATGGAGCCCAATCGCTGAAAACATGTCTCAGAATATACACAACCGTTGCTTCTCCTTCTTATTCTTCTTTGGATCGGCACACTTTGCCAAATCTTTTTATCTTGTTAATGTTGTCGTTTTACCCAACCCTATATTTTCCAATAAAATCAGAGCAACTTCGTGTTACATGAGCAACTTCTACTCTTATACTCAATCAACCTAAAACTTCGTTTTACCCAACCCTTCTTATAATTTATTTCTCCCCTTATACTCAATCAACCTAAAACTTAAAGTAGTAAAAGTTTTAGTCATGCTAAATGTTAATGAGTCCTATGAAATGGCTAGAGTATAAATGAGCTAGTATTTCTAGAACGTGATTTCCAATTTCCGATAAAGATTCAATTTTAGTTACGGTTCGGTCATAAATTGAACCCATTAACAGTGAGAAGAAGAAGCAACGCTACACACACTCCAAATCAGAATACAAGGACATGCCACAAATTAAGAAACTAAAATCTAAGAATAGAGCTTGAGAAAGCAAAATCCAGAAGAAAAATCTTGCTTTATAATTAATGACCCAAAAAAATGAATTTCTTTTTGTTTCTATTTAACTATGAATTTTCATTACTTACAAGTACTTTTCATTTTTAGGAAATAGCAAAACTATTTGCAAATATAAAACACTCCCATTAAATATGTCTTTTCCTCGTAAAAAGGAAGGAAAAAAAACCTTTCGCTTAAAAAAATATGATTATCAATCATTGAAATGTTTATCATAACAAAATACATTACATAGATTTACTAATTAATATGTTTAAACAAGCTCCTTTCTAGCTAGCATTCTGAGATAATTGAGTTTGGGAAAACGAACACATAATTCCAAGTCCTTTCCACCTTTGCTACCCAAATGAACTTTCTGCCTATCGAATAAAAAAAGTGTGAATTTCAAGCCCACCAAATGGTAGGTATATGATGACTGCTGAGGTATACATAAATTTTCATGTCAAACAACAGTTTTTTAATTTCAAAAAAGGGGAGCATGATAATCAATTGGATTAGTGAACTAATCATACAATCAAAGACATAGAAAATCCTCATATCACCTTTTGTTTTTGTGAGTCAATAATTAGCTAAAGCTGAGACATATTTTGTCGAGTCACATTCATGGTGCCCAATCCATGCGTTGCACGCGAATCTTTGACAAACGGCCACATCAAAGGTGGGTGACTACTTGGGGATCCGAGTTTTACATATTCCTCGTCATTTTACCAACTACAATTAATTGTGAGATTTAAAGCTTCTTGGATTTTGACCAGTTGTATCAGCTAGTATTCTTCCATCAACGCGTCTCTTCCCCACCTAGCAAATAAAATTAGCACTCTGATCAGACTAGAAAGACCAAAAGATGCTATTATATATATATATATATATATGAATTTACATTTCTTCAGCTCCTGTACGTACAGCAATCAAATATTTGTCATATATATACTTAAAAGCATTAAATACGCAGGGAATCATAACCATACAAAGGATGAAAACATTAAATGTGGAGATTCATAACCATATACCTATCGTCATTGTACGTAAAGTGATTGCAAAAATGATTTTACCCATATATATATATATATATATATATATATATATATATATATATATATATATATATATATATATCTCGTGGGTTCATTTTTTTGCAATCAATATTGATAAGTTATTTACGTTGAATCCAAAACGATGTCATTCGGGGAGAAATCAAAGTATTTTTGTAATTATAATTTAGTTCAAACTTATAATAGTCTTTCTCATTATGATTTTTTAATTTTTCAACTCAAAAATAATATTGTTTTGGTAGTTAATATATATAACTTATCTACATAAACGTTAAGCCATATATCATCTACAATGGTATATCCCAATTAATATTGAAAGTTATGATTGGCATCATGTATTTTTATTCAATTAGGAAGAAAGTTTTCAAGTGAGAGCACCTAAACCTCACTCCATCCCTTTATATAGTAAATTGACCCCATTGCCCCAACTAGCTTTAAGTTATTAGTTATACATGATATGTTCTCATGGGATTGGGGCACCTAACGAAGAGGACGAGTCTATATATAAATAAACTTCATGGAGGTGAGGTTGATCATTTAGACGCGGGCCTGTGTACGGTTCTAGTTGTACTAATCCAATGATCAGCTATATAGTTATGTGAAATTATATTTTTTTAGTTTCTGATTTCTATGACGAATTTGCCTTTTTCCTAACAAAAACAAACCCCATGCGATTAAAATATTGCAATAGGCTTTTCACTTTCATCAACCTCAAAATATAGTGGTTATGGTGCAAATTAGCTAGAGTCCTAATTGCATTACTGCATATAAAGTGACCAGAACCCTTTTTTTTAAAGTCCGGTTCAATCGTTAGGAAGAGAAGCACAAATCTTGTTATTAAAAGTTAAAAATTTCTTATTTTATGGCGAAAAATGGCATGGTAGGGTATGAATTAACAATAATTTCTCATATCAACTACTTAAGTAATGGTAAATAATGATATACATATATACCATATTATTATGTAAATGCTAAAGCAATTATTTTAGCTGCAATGATGGAATTACTTATGCCAATGTGTTTAGACCAATATTGAAATAAAAAAAAAAAGGAAAAATTTAGTTTGTTGTATATTTTTCTGTGATATCTTTATACAGAATAACCCAATGTCAGTGTGTGAAATTGTCAATATTATAGACAAGGACACAGGACACCCGATTCTCTTAAAAGAAAAAGTGATTCTGATGTCCATAGAAAGAAGCAAAAAGAATAGTATATATCTATACCACTGACAAACAAGAGAGAAAAGAAAGAAGAAAACAAATATGGGGCAATCTAGCCAGAGACAGCAGCTAATTGCCATTGAAAGTTAAGGTGGATTGAATATAACTTGGGCTTTCCCACTTGGTGCGGTTGATGTGTTTTCCCTTTTCAACTTCTTGTACGTACGTGTCTACAGCTATGAGAGACAGGGTGACCCCACAAGATGAAGGATGGTAGAGACTAGAGACTGGAGAGATAGATATGTTGGCACACCTCAGCGAAATATGAAAGCAAAGTGCAGCCACATTGGAAAAAAGCTGAATGAGACACTTTAATAATTTGGACACCCTAGCTATATATCAATGGCCAATAATCCCAATATCATTTTACCAGCGCTGGTCCTTGTGTTACTCTCTGGAATGATACAGGTCATAGAATAAAGTTTGTGCCCTTGATGAGCACAACGAGATACCACCATATATATACGCACCATCTGGCCAGCCATGCCATCATGCACTATTGACTGGCTCTTTAATTAGCCTTGTGGGATTTGTATGTATCCTCAAATGCGTACAAAATTTAAGTCACATAAAGGGGTTTACTAGACAACAACAACAGTGATAACTCAAAGGGGGTGCAGTGACTTTAGATGCTTCGGGCACCTTGGGTCCAACAAGAAAGGGATTCCCTTACCTTACCTGGCTTGCGTTTTTAACGTTGATAGCCTCCAAGAAATGGCAATTAGCTACGTAGCCATATGTCGGGGGTAACCTATTTCGTGGACCCACCAGATAATTAACCCTTCAAGTCATGTCACTTTCCGGTGTCCTAACAAATTATTCAACTACTGATAAGGGAATTAATCAAAGCTGTCCATTTTCAACACCTAAAAGTTGCAAATTTAAGTTTTCAAGCTTTGCCACAGTTGCATGGCCTACGGACCCAAGTCCTACTCCCACAATGTTGTTTCGAATGCAATACTGCAAAATCTTATACCTGTTAAATAATGCATTTTGCACGATCGCTCTGTCTCTTTTATCCCGGTAACTCCCTTTTTTCGTAGCTCGTTGATCTCTCTCTCTCTCTTTCAATTTTGTTTTAGGGAAAAACAATTGTCCTATAATATGAGAGAAATTATCTCATTGCAAATTCAATTTTTGAAATGGGTTCAATCATTTGAAAAGAGAAAAAAGAAAAAAAAATGCGGACACCGTTTCCCATGTAGTGAAAAACTCACTTTAAAACTTAAAATCGGCACTTTTATCTTATTTTTTTGCATCAAAACGTTTTTGTCATATTTCTCTTGTTTTCATCTTTTTTACGTTTTTTTATTACAATTTTATGTTTTTCAAATTTTTATTCCTTTTCGCTTTTAGATAAAAACTTAATTTTCCAAACTTTACGATTTTCCACAAGCATGCGGGGAGGAATTTTTCTATAGAGCAACATGAGAATCGATTTTTCCTATGTTTTATCCTTCAGATGATTTCTTTTCACTCCTTTAAACAAATAGACTGAATAACATTAGCATGCTTCATTATTTTTAGTTTATTTCTCCAATATGATTAGCATATTATCAAACATTTCTTTTTTGGTTTACAGTGACATGTCTTATCTTTATTTACTCTTTCCGAAGCTTGTAATTCGAAAAAATTATCGGGTAATATTGAAAATGGATCTTCTGATGAATTATTTAACATGATTATCTAACGTGAAAGGATTTGAAACTGGAAAGCATTAAAATTTGCGTGTCGGACACGTGTCCGACACGGACTCGCTCGGACACACGTCCGACACGTGGTCAACTCTCTGACACGTTTTTTCGACAAGCAGTCAACTTTTTTCGACACGTGGTCAACGTTCAAACACGCTCGGACACGTTTTTTTTTTAATCTTAATTTTATTTTGTTAACTAAATATAAAAGAAATAATTTATAATTAATTTTTTTCTATTATGAAATTTGACATGAAAAATTAACAAAAGTACGAAAAATTATTTATATTTATATTTATGTTATGAAATTTAAATATTTGATTGGTTATGTGACTTATTATGGACTCTTATATGTATTAAATATAAATTATATTATATATATTAAAAATTTTATTTAATATCAAAACGTGTCTCAACATGTCGAAATATGACATTTTTTAGAATTAAGTGTCGGCGTGTCGTGTCCCGTGTCCTTGCATCATAGATTTTAACTATCAATAAATAAATTAATGATAATAATTTTATAACTTGGTATTCTAATTTGTTTTTTTTTCTCTTCCCTTATTTTATTGACTCGCCCATATATGTAGGCCCGTTTGTATCCACTTTTTAAAAAAGTCCTTTGTATCACTTCTTTATTTTAAAAGTACTTTTTATAAAAGCTATAGATATTTAGATTTTTAGAAAAATATTTGATTTTTGAAAAAGATACTTGGCTTTTGACTTTAGCTTTTTTGAGAAGTTAAAATTTTTAGCTTTCGAAAAAAGTAAGTTTTTGACTTTTTTATGACTTCTGCTTTTTTTAAAAGCAGGCATACAAACAGACTTTTTTCGAGAAGTGCTTTTTTTTCTTAAAAAAAGCAGCTTTTGAAGAGAAAAAAACTCATCCAAATGGGTTAATCATCTTACATTATATGATATGATGATGTTAAATAACACACAAAAGAGTGTAATATTATATATGCTCGTTAACTAGATACGTACGTATCGCTGTTATTCACAAGTCACAACTAGACATCCATAAGCAAACCTACGACAGAATTACTTATTCAACTAAATTAATGTTATTTTATGTCGATTATTTGACTGTATCCATATCCCGTAAAGTTACCTTAAAATCCTTCTTTAATACCAGCCATTAGCCAAGTGCTCTATGCGGTATGCGGAATGCGGATAGAGATGGAGTGGCAAAACAAAGAGGGTCCCAAACTATGAGGAAAGAAAAGAATATATGGTCCCACACTGTCGGTTGGTTGCCCCGTTGGGTAGCACTGAGAAAGACCCATTGACAGCAGCGTCTATGGCTCTAATCTCCCATTCCACACCAATCTTTATTAACGTTTTCTTTTTCTTTTTACTTACCTGTGTGGTAACAATTTCATCCCCAGGATCCCCACTCATTGTCAGTTCAATTCTTGACCACTATGCTCATTACTATTTATCACTGTTACAATTTAATTTTTGCCTAATTGAATTCCGTTGCTTATCTTTTTATTTCACTCACACGAAGCATTTATGTAGCGAACACGGCCTCTGGTCTGGGTATCGACCGGACACTGATTGAGCCAAGAACTAGCTAGCGTGTCATTTTGCAGTGTTTATGTCTACTTTTGGTTTTGGCTAAACACACGATTGGTGGGCAACTGCACTGGAGATTGAGCACAAATTCTTTTCTCATAAGAATTCAAGTGCCCACCATTATGGATGATATCTGATCTTGTCCTTAATATTCTCTGTTCAAGCTCTTGCTCCTGCCACCAACGATGCACGGCGCTCTGTTAATTTTAAAAAATGTTAGATTTCGACACACGTTTTGATATTAAATAATATCTTTAATCTGAGGTAGGATCTTTTGACACCGGTATCAAATTTCAATTTTGACACCTCATTTCAGACCGTTAGACAAAAAAAATCAATGACTCTGATTTGAAAACATGTGATACCATTGATCTTTTTTTATCTAACGGCGCTGATATGAGGTGTCAAAATTAAAATTTGACACCGATGTCAAAGGATCATACATCTTTTAATATATATAATATAGTTTACATTTAATACATATAACAACTCATAATAAGTCACATAATTAATCAAATATTCAAAAAGAACAAAATAAATTGAATTTATGTGTTTGAAAAATCCTACAGATACATTAATCTCTAATATAAAACTGATGATAATTCTACAGTATTTAGTTAGAAAACGGTCCAATTGCCAACAATTAAAAAAAAAAAAAAAAAAAAAAAGGTCCAGGCTATGTACGCCAGTACGCCACAAATTTAAGATCTCTCTTTCCTTCCCTTATCTCTCTCTAAGTTACGCCGGAACTGTTTTTTTGGCCACTTAGCGTGATACTTGGGTCGATTTTTATTGTCTCTTTCTTCGTGGATTTCAGGTTTTACCTCTTCTAAATAACTTTTCCTTTACCAATCTCTCTCCCTTATAGAGTCTCCGGCATCTCTATATCACCATCCGGCAGAACCCTCTCCGCCACCTTGGGTAAAGATCATACGACCTGTCCTTTCAATTACATAAATTTGTGACATAGACCATGACTATCCTGCCTATATATATCAGGATTATTTTGTAAGTTACATTTTCAATTTTGACCGACTATTGATTCCGCTTATATTTAAGGATTCTAATTTTTTAGTAATGTGAGTCATTAGATATAAGTGGATCAATGATCAAAATTAAGGGTAAGTCTTCTAACTCTTACACTAGTTTAAGAATATTCTGCCCCTATATATATATATAGGGATATGATCAACTTACACCGGTGTAAGAATAATAAATTTTACAGCAAATCTTAACCGTTGATTTTCATGCATCTAACAGTTGAGATTTATTGGCAAATAAAAATTAATTAATAAGCGAGACCTAATAAATCTTAACCGTTAGATGTAAAAAATTAATGGTTAAGATTTGGTGTAAGACTTATTATTCTTACACCGATGTAAGATGATCCTGCCCCATATATATATATATATATATATATATATATGAGATAGGATCAACTTACACCGGTGTAAGAGTTAGAAGTCTTACACTCAATCTTGACCACTGATCCACTTGTATCCAATGGCTCACATTACTAAAAAATTTGAGCCCTTAGATATAAGTAGGATTAACGGACAAGATTGAGAGTGTAACTTACACTGGTGTAAAATGATCTTGACCCATATATATATATATAATCAGAAAAATATTTCTACAATTAATGCAGATAACTTATTTGCATTTACTTCCAAAACATCGTCATTTTGGGATTGAAAGATTAGAAAATTATAATTATAAAGACTATAATAACCCTGAAATAAATTAAAATTACAAAAATATCATGATTTTTGCCCCAAAACAACGTTATATTAGACTTACTGCATATAACTTATCTGTAGTAGTAGAAAAAGCGAACCACATATATATATATATATATACATATATTAAAATTGAGTTATATAAATTTAGAATTGTAATAACGAATAATAAAGAATAAAATTTAAAGATCATATAAGAAATTATATGAAAAAAAATCTCATTGGTTCAAGAGGACTTTGTCTCTCCTTTTATAGGAGAGACATATTACCTTTATTCAAATGGCAAAAACAATGTCCCTGTAAAAAGTCAAATTTTAATCTTAATGTACAAGGAGAATCTATTCTGCTCTAGCGGATTGAGTGTATCTTGTACCTTCAATATTTTTCATTATAATTTTGTTATATTCATTTCTTCACAATTCAATACATATTAAAACATGCAACCAATTTTGAAAAATTCAATAAATTGTTAAATGGCATAACATGCTTATTTGTTATCATCAAAACCAAACAAAAGTATAAGACTTGTGGTGGAGGGAAAGAGGGACTAAGAGGGCAATGACCTCTTCACCTCTCAAAATTGACTATTTAATTATAGGGTTTTATAAGAGTTATGTTGTAGGAAAAGTGATTGTGTAATGTTATAAAGATTCGTTTTGCGTGCCGTAATTTCTTTTTTTTCTTTTTTCTTCAAAAAGTGTGGGTCCCACAAAATGTTGTATGTATAGAAAAGTTTGTTGTGTCATGTTAAATGACAAATGCAAATCCCTTAATTATATTGGCCATATAGTACTTGAGTACCCATACTTCACAGTATTGATCATTCTTTCAAGGATAGTCTGATATGTTTTCACCTTTTCTTTTCTTTTTTTGAAAGTTCAAGCTTTATAGTGGAGCCTAGCAATATGGGTTTCTTAATGCTTGGTTCAAATTGATGAAGCCTACAATTAAACCCCGAATCGCTCTCCCCCTTTTGCCATTCTTCTTTTTTAATAATTACGCCAACAAAATATTGATATATACGAAGCATAAAAGGTGTAAATTACAATACCGCTACTTGTTCATGATATATAGAAAGAAACCAACCATGAATATCATACGTTCATAACTGACTGTTTTTCTTTTTTTATTCTATTCTATCAATGAAAGGGCCCACGCCCATCGGTCTCATTGTTCGTCAATAGTTGATATATATGATCATCAAACTAAGAGAGAAAGAACTCCATAAATATTGTAACTCACAAGTCATTGCGTCGTGAGAATCCAAAGCCAAACAAGGTTTGAAGACGACCCTCAACTGCCAGATTAAAACATTTTAACCATTTCCATTAGAGCACCAAAAAGCTTATATGTCAACAAGAAAGCTTGACTTCACCTTATCGAATACCAACATATCAGGAGCAAACCACTTTGGGTTTCTTCGTTTCACTCCAATAATTGGCAAAGTTTAAATCTTACGGACCATTTGCAATAAATGAAAATGAATGCTCATCAAGAAAGCAAAGAGAAAATTGAAAAATTGATAAGGAATGGCAGTTAGGTTATTAAGTAAGGGCAATCTTCATCCATGGCTTTTTATAGATATAAAAATAAGATGGAAATATATTTATATATGGAAGCTATCCACTGGAATTGTGAAAATCATGTTTGATACTGATAACGCATGCACGTATCAAAATTTTCTTTTAAGTTTCTTCTTGTCATTCTTTTTCTCTCTTTCTTTTTATAAAATATTTTAGGCACCTTTAAATATGATAGTCATATATATATATATATATATATATATATATATATATATGGTAGAATTCTTTTGACTCCAGAGTAACACTTATAAGTCTTACTCCTCATCTTAACCGTTGATTTTCGTCCATCCAACGGTAATAATTTATTGAGTTATGTAAATTAATTAACTATTCAGTTATAATTTCCGTCCATTAACGACTGAGATGAGGAGTAAGACTTAAAAGTCTTACTCTGGAGAGTCAAAATATCTCTCGTCATATATATATATATATATATATATATAGGAAAGGTTATACTAACTACTTTTTTTCTTATTACGAAATCTTAACAGTTGATTTCTATCAATTTAATGGTTATAATTTATTGAAAATTAATAATTAATTAATAAGTGTGACCAATAAATTATAACCGTTAGATTAACGGAAATTAACGGTTAAAATTTGATAATAAAAAAAATATATATGTAAATATAATCTCTCCCTCTATATATATATATATATATATATATATATATCAAAGCTTTCTTTGCTCGTTGAAGCATCTAGGGTTGCCGTAATTTTGGCCTTCTGATTCAAGAAAGTATAATTTTCTGGATCAGCTGGTTTGATATGTTTTGGATATTGTTTAAAAAGTTAATTTACACCTATCTCTGTATTACTATGGAACCAAATGATGGTGATGATATCTAAGAAATACAATTGTTTTATTATCATGTTTAAATTTTTTTCCTCTAAGTTCTCTTTCAAATCATCCCAGCCATCTTTTTATTTTATTATTCTTCAGTTGAGAGAAGTACAGAAAGTCCCACCGATTACCAAAAAACAAAAAAAAAGTCCCACCAATTTTGGAAGGAAAAAAAAAAACATGGTTCGCTTTTCGATCTGAGAGTGAAACATTTTTCAGCAACACGAAAAATGATTTTACCTATATATATAATGAAAAAAATGTTTGTCCACAATCATTTTAGTTAAAATTATTATTTTTATTTAATATTTAAATTAAAAAATCTCATTTTCTCTTATCATTTTTGTTTCTCTCATATTAAAATATAGTAGTTTTGATTAAAATGACACAATTATATATTCTTTAAAAAGATAAACATTAACCCATGTATAATGAGATTTCTTCTACTATAACTGTCACATGACATTTTTCAAAACAATTATTTGAATTTTTTTACTTCCATTATTTGTCTTTTATTAAATTTTTATTTCTTTCATTTGTATTTTTCTTAACCTTTTTATATTTTTAACCTTTTATATATTTTTTAAATATTTTTTTATTTCTAAAATAATAGCAATAAAGTAAGAAGATAAAAATATATTTTTAACAAAATAATTTTATTTAAAACTTTAAAGGAAAATTTATCAAAATGTAATTAGGATTGAATCAAATAACAAGAAAATAACGAATAATAATTATAAAAAGAATTTATGTCGGAAATTTTTTGATCATATCAAAATACTATAATGACTTACATGCATATACAGAAAAAGTATATATTTAAATTATTATTATAAAAAACAATAGAAAGTTAAGTCATATGATTACTTTTCTTTTAATATAACTTTTTTGGGGAAAAAATTAAAATATTACTATTTTAATAAATAATTACGAATACATAGTTGTTTCGAAACTATCTACAGATCTATTGTACTCATTCACGCCCAAATTAGGTGTGACTCCCAAGGCATTCACGTCTAATTTAGGCGTGAATCATCTCGTGTTGACACATAGCAAAAAAGTCAACTTACGAACTGTAAAACTTTGGAAAGCCATAACTTTTGACTCGGGTATCCGAATGAGGTAATTCTTTTTTTGATTCCACATAACATTTCGAGATCTACGCAATGACATCTCATTTGATATATTTTATCTCTCACAAACACAATTCAAATTTGCAATAATTGTATTATATAGTGTATTACCAAAAATATTTAAAAAATTATTATTAATAAGAAAAACAAAATAAAGATTTAATTTGTGATTTAAACTCAAAAATCAATATGAAAAATCTGTATTAATAAAAAAAATAATTAAATAAATATTCTAAACACTTGGTAGAATATTATATAAATTTATATATATTTTAATAATTAAATAAATAACCTTGTACACTATTTTTTTTCAAACACTTGGTACTATAACATTAAATTCAAAATTTAAAATTCAGATAACCTCCAATAAGTTGATTGCATTTTGTATTTAATTGGAGTAGATTGTGTTTTGTATTTAATAGGAGCTGATTATGTTGTAATTTTATGAGTTGGTTACAGATTGTCGCCAATTCAAATAAATTTGCTGAATGTTATTTGAATTTTGAATTTAATGATATAGGAGTTGATTGTGTTTTGTATTTAATAGGAGCTGATTGCGTTTTGTATTTATTAAGAAATTTGGTGCCATCTTATTTATAGATAAGTTAATCCATTTTGGTGCCATCTTTATAGTAACATTGTTGCAAATTTGAATTGTGTTTGTGAGAGATAAAATATATCAAATGAGATGTCATTGCGTAGATCTCGAAAAGTTATGTGAAATCAAAAAAAGAATTACCCCAATCGGATACCTGAGTCAAAAATTATGGCTTTATAAAATTTTACGGTTAAACTATTAATTTTTTGTGCCACGTGTCAACACCATACGAGTCACGCCTAATTTAGGCGTGAATGCCTTGGAAGTCACGCCTAACTTAAGCGTGAATAGTCACGCCTAATTTGGACGTGAATAAGTGCAATAGATCCGTAGATAATTTCGAAAGAGCTATGTATTCGTAATTATTTATTAAAATAGTAATATTTTAATTTTTTTTCCCTAACTTTTTCTATTATAGTTTATAAGATTATAAGTATGTTTATATTGATTTGTTTTTCACTAAAAAATCTCTTTTCAAAAATTTTATTATAAGTTTTACCTAAAAGTACTAATTTAAATTTTTATTAAATAAAAAATTTATTATAATAAATATTTATTTAAAAGCTTTGTCCAATAACTATTGCTTCAAGTATAAAGAAATTGCCCCCCATTATATCGAGTTCGAGCATTATAAATGAAAACAATAATCTTGAACAAAAATATCCCCTATATGGGCCAGGTTGGAAAAAAGAAAAGTTTTATATAGTACACAACCGAAGGGATGAGAATAAGTCGTACTCGTATCTAACTGTGTTGAATATATATATATGAGATAAATTTTTAATATTAAAAGTGAAACTTTCATTGTAAAATATCCTATCTCATAATTAATTAGTGATAAAATATCTTCCCTAAGTTATTCTCCTCTTGAGAGAGAAAAAGAGATCATGTATGTACGATGTGGCGTACAAAATAAAATAGTCTTTGACTAAAATAAGCTAGGGGTACCTCACATTTAAAATATAGAAAAAAGGAAAGAGGATTGGAAATTTTACATTTTGCAGTGGCAATGATGAGAATATGGAGCACAAGTGGGCGCAGGATAAGCACGTGGTATTTGCCTTTAGAATTGCACGCTATCTAGTTGCAAAAAAACAGTTCTCTCGTTGACGTTTGGTAAAGGAGAAATTTTTCTTTATCCAAAAATTTTAATTTTTAAAAATATGATAAAAATATTTAGTTTACGATAATATTCAAAAATTAAAAATTTAAAAAAAATCAGTTTCTCAAAAATCCTGAAAAATTAATGACTACCAAACCAAACACCTCCTTACATAAAAAAAAACACTTTTGGTGGGAAGAAAAAAAAAACTTAGGCTCTGTTTGTTAGCTATTTTTAAAAACAGTTTTTTGGTTTTTGAAACAAAATAATTCATTTGATAAGATTTGTTTTATAAAAAAAATTAAAAATTAAAAATTATAACTATTTTTTTATTTTCAAAATCAAATTTAGACAAGGTATATGGGTTGTTTTTTTTTTAAATTTTCAAACCAAAAAATATAAAAAATACTTACTTTCATAACTATTCTACAAAATAATTTAAAAAAAAAAAAACAACCAAAACATAATCAAACAGACATATTGGCAATTGTGTATTGGGAGAATACTGAAAGGAAACTTTAGGTATAATTATTGTAAGTACAAAGGGAAAAAAATTTAGAACTTACCGTTTGGTACACGGGGAAAAAAAGTATACGGGAATATGATGGGTATAAAAATTTACCTGGAATGTTAAAAAAAGTATTTGGTAGATAAAAATATTATCGAAAATATTAATTAATTTGACCAAATATGTGTTTAGTTGATGATAAAATATTGCTGAGAAAGAAAATAATGTTTACGAAACTACCCTTGTGATTGCACATTTTTTAAACAGGAGTAAAAAAATAAAAAACCATCGGTGCGCAAAAAATGTAAAATGGAGGGTAATTTAGACCAAAAATATGTAAAATGGATTCCAACGCTGCAGGGAGAAAAAAATACCACATCCAAAAATGGATTCTGAAATCACATTCGCTAGTGTTAAATGAATTCCAAGGTAAAAAATATCCCCAGACATTTTTCCTGTTTTCCTTCTATCAAACTTGGAAATAAAAGCTTCCCAGATCCACTTTCCGGGGCATCCTAAATATCACCGTATACCAAACAACCCTTAAGAAAAGTTATAAAGAAAAATATAGGTTAAAATAAAAAAATACCAAATTTGATACTCGCGTAATATTGAAAAACTTTCGAGTAGCCAGATACTCTTGTATGAACTCTGAACCCATTCCTTATTTTATTTGAGCATTTCAGTAGTAGTATGGTTTATTTATTTTGAACTCTGAACACATTCCTTATTTTATTTGAGCATTTCTAATTGTAGTATGATTTATTTATTCTTGTTATGATTATTTCAATTTAAAATTTTTTCGTTTTGCATAATGTTCGAATGTCGAGCTGCTAGGTTATGCGTGCAGTTTATTTGTTTAACTGATGAACTCGGTGGGGCAGTGGCAAGTTGAGCCTGAATTTGATAGGATTGCATTGCCCTTTGATCCTCTTATTTAAAATGTCAAAATCACTTCTGGGATATTACTGTTTGACTGAAAGGACATTACTTAAGTGTGTTTGATCTTCAGTGTTTCTTTCAAACCATTTATGTCATCTATCTTACCTATTTAAACTACTATATATTATTTTGCTCCCACAACAAACTTCTTGGTTTTCCTTTTCTCTTGGAAACTTTTCATCTTCTCTCCTCCAAGGAAATTCTACCTTTATTTCTCTTATATTTTTCTGATAGTTCTGATTCTGAAGTTTTCTTTAAGGGCTCTGACACTCTCTGAGGCACTAGCTGTTAGATGCACTTCTTCTGTGTTCTTCTACACTGAAATAGAGTTTCAGCTGCCTGAATTATGCAAGTAATTAGCACATGATTTAGAGGATAAGAAACTGACAGCCATGAAGTTCATGAAACTGGGATCTCGTCCAGATACCTTCTACACTGCTGAGGCAGTGAGGCAAGACTTTAACTATTCAAGTTGATCCTTTTTCCTTAGATGATGCATCTCCTTCTGGTTATTAACAGGAGTATCTTTTCTTTGTATGCAGGTCAGTCTCTTCTGAAGTTTCCAGTGACCTCATAATTCAAGTGAAGGGAAGTAGATATCTTCTTCACAAGGTATGCTTCTGGAAGCTTTTTAAATTGAGGATGTGAATGATTTAATAATAACAGTTCTTTTCTTTTCTTTTTCTTTTTTCTTTTTTGTTACTCATATGTAAATTAACTGAAGTTCATGTTGATGGTGTTCAGTTTCCCCTGCTGTCCAAATGTTTGCGACTGCAAAGGTTATGCTCAGAATCTCCTGATTCTACTCAGAACCAGATAGTTCAACTTCATGATTTCCCTGGTGGGGTGGAAGCATTTGAGTTGTGTGCAAAGTTCTGCTATGGAATTACCATCACTCTCTGTCCTTACAACATTGTAGCCGCACGATGTGCTGCTGAATACTTGCAGATGTCTGAGGAGGTTGAGAAGGGGAACTTGATTTATAAGCTTGAGGTTTTCTTCAATTCATGCATTCTACATGGCTGGAAGGATTCTATTGTGAGTCTTCAGACCACAAAAGCATTGCCTTTGTTGTCAGAGGACTTGGGAATTACAAGTAGATGCATTGAAGCTGTTGCCTCAAAAGTCTTAAGCCACCCCTCAAAGGTTAGTTTGTCACATAGTCATTCCAGAAGGGTGAGGGATGATATATCTTGCAATGGGACCGAAAGCCTTAGACATAAATCAGCAAACAAAGGATGGTGGGCTGAAGATTTAGCAGAACTGAGCATAGACCTCTACTGGAGAACCATGGTAGCAATTAAATCTGGTGGGAAGATACCTTCAAATCTCATTGGTGATGCATTGAAGGTTTATGCATCTCGATGGCTACCAAATATTACAAATAATGGATATCCCAAGAAGCAAGGTGCTTCTGACTCAGACTCAGACTCGGCGAGTGAAATAACTTCAAAGCATCGTCTGCTATTGGAATCAATAGTAAGCTTGCTTCCAGCAGAGAAAGGGGCTGTTTCTTGTAGCTTTCTTCTTAAACTCTTGAAGGCATCCAATATTCTTAATGCTTCTTCCTCTTCAAAGATGGAATTAGCCAGAAGAGTAGGACTTCAATTGGAGGAAGCCACAGTGAATGATCTTTTAATACCCTCACTATCTTACACAAATGATACGCTGTATGATGTTGAGTTGGTGATGACTATATTGGAACAATTTATGTTGCAAGGGCAGAGTCCCCCAACAAGCCCTCCAAGATCCAGGTTGGCCTTTGAAAGAAGGAGGTCTCGTTCGGCAGAGAATATTAACTTTGAGTTCCAGGAGAGTAGGAGGTCCTCTTCAGCATCTCACAGTTCAAAATTGAAGGTGGCAAAGCTTGTGGATAGGTATCTTCAAGAAGTTGCCAGAGATGTGAATTTTCACTTGTCGAAATTCATTGCTCTTGCTGAAATTATACCAGATTTTGCAAGACTTGATCATGATCATCTCTACAGAGCTATTGACATTTATCTTAAGGTAAAATATTCGAAGAAAAATGTCTATTCTGTTTTCCAAATTAATTCATTCTATACTATGACAAAAATAAGTAAAAAAGAAAAAAAAAATCAGTGGCTGAATAAATTTCCCTTTCACATTTTTGAATGTGTGACAATTAGTGGATAACCAACTCTCTTGACCTTAAAATCTTGTCTTATTTAACATTTCTTGGCGGTTAGGTGTGAACTGACCCACCAGAAATTTAGCCTGACTGTTTCTGACTGATATAGTTGCAGTGTGTATTCTGGTGTTTGTATTTTCATTTGGCGAAAATCATGAAGAAAAATTTGCCTGTCAAATCTGTGATAGAATTAAATCATATTGCTACGACTATGTCCAGTAGATAGGGAGAAAGGAAAAAGGAGATACATGTTCTGTAGTCCTTCAAATGATTGATTGTGTGTCTCCCCTATTTACCAAGACAGATTTTGACCATTTATGTGTTCACTCCATGTAGCTAAATTCCACCTCAAAGAACTCTTCAATGATGTAACAGGTCTGGTTGTCAGTTCAGTCAAACTAGTACTAGTAGAAATTGTAAAATAGGGTATGGAAGAAAGAAATATACGTAAAATTTCTGGCTTGCTGGGATGTCTTGTATTACTAAAATTTATGTGTTGTTTTTAACTGGTAACATACAGGCTCATCCAGAACTCAACAAGAGCGAAAGGAAAAGACTATGTCGAATTCTTGACTGCAAAAAACTGTCCATGGAAGCCTGCATGCATGCAGCACAAAATGAGCTACTCCCTCTACGTGTTGTTGTCCAAGTTCTCTTCTTTGAGCAAGCTCGAGCAGCAGCAGCTGGTGGCAAAGTGACTGACTTGCCAAGCAATCTCAAAGCATTACTCGCTACTCATGGTATTGACCCATCAAAACATAAAGCACCATTAAGCACTACTACAAGTATACATGCTGAGGATAATTGGAGTGTCTCTGGCTTCAAATCACCAAAGTCAAGGTCTTCAACTCTGAGGATGAAGCTAGCTGAGGATGATGACTTAGATGAAAATGATTTCCCCCACGATGGAATTGGGAGAAACTCTAGATTTAAGGCTTTCTGTGCTCTTCCTACCCAACCCAAAAGAATGCTTAGTAAGTTGTGGTCTACCAATAGAACTGCCACTGGAAAGAATTGAGTGAATTCTGTTAATTTTCCAGTTGGTAATGGTAATTTAGAGGGGTAGCATATACTCAATGTTTCTTTCTGCAAAATGCCTTGTAACATCTAGGAAAATCAAAGAATCTAAATGTCCATTGTTGATGTAACCTATAATAATAAGAAAAGATTTTTCTCAACATGAGGAAATCTCTTTGGTAATTTTCATACGTCAAAAGCTGGAATAGGAATCTTAGGTGTCAGTGACAAATCGTGGGGCCAATGGTGCTGCGTTTGTCTACAAATATGCAACATCTGTCTATTGTCTTTTTACTGTAGCTCCTTCTGTCCTGACCTTATTGACAAAAAATTTCGTATTTTCATGTGTCTCTGACGCAATGCAATACTGTAATATCCGATTATATTTGTCTCTATATATTTGTATCCACACGGATTCTTATTGAATTGATATCCAATTATGAACAAGATTTGAAGTATTGTGGCACATAATTAAGGTCAAACATGTATTTAATTTTCTTTTCTTTTCTTTTTTGGAAGAGACTTGTCATTGATCCATCATCCTGTGAAACAATCCAGTGTTATCAATGGTATCAAAGCTAATGCAATACAAAGCCGACCCAGAAGTAGATCAAATAAACAAGAAAGAATAAGATCTGGCATTGATATGTTTGCTAAGTAGCATTATTAAAACAAAGACCACTTAAAACTACATGGGGTATTTGATCTACATGAGTCAGCATGGTTCCTTTCAAATAACCACTTACATAAATCTCTTATGTATCTGTATTGACTAACCTAAGCAAAATCCACCATAACGGCTAATATGGCTACTCCATTAAAAGCAAAATCTTCTTGGCATTTATAATAGCCCATCTTAATTAATTAGTAAATCAAGTGTAATTAATTAATTAAACATATTTTAGTGAGTGAAATTAAGTATAAGGCTTAATTAAATGAATCTGAGTCACTTTGGAGTTAAAAAGTGTACTCAGTGAAAATTAAGGGGTATAAATGGGTACTGGCAAAAGTACCCAAAATATAAAAATAAAAATAGTAATATTCCTAGAATAATATTCCAGACTTTTGGGTAAAGTTTGGTAATTATTGGGGTTGAATAGATAGACGAACCAATACCCGCTTAAAGCCACTTAACCTATGTTAAGTGACTAAAAGCCAAAATGAACCCCCATTTCCCACCCATTTCGTCGAGCCAGAAACAGAAAGAAGGAGAAGAAGAAGGAGAAAGAAGAGGAAGGAAGGGAGGAAGAGAGAGAGAGAGATCAAACCTTGATGGTTTTGGATGATTCAAAAGCCTAAATCGCTTAGAATCTCGCCCTCTTTCATAATCCTAGCTTTGTTTTGAGTGGGGAGCATTGTGGAGAGAGATATTACCTCTCAAAAATTCGGCCCTTTGGTGAAAATTGGGGTTTTGAGAGTTTCTACCTCCATTGAAGCTTGAGGAGCCATCAATCCTTGGTTGTGTGACCATTGGTGGTAAGATTCTAACCCTTGAACCTCATGATTCCTAGAAATTTGCATGAGTTAGGGTTTGTGAATAGTAAATTGGGATTTTTATGAAATGTAGTCGAATTAGCTATGTTCTAGGAAGAATGGAGCTTAGAGCATGTTATGGAAAATGCTAGGAATGTCATTTAATCGGTGGAAATGAGCCTAGATAGTCATTTGATAATTGTTCATAATATTGGAAAATTCATGCTTGGATTGGTTAGTATTCTAGCATGTTGAACAATTAGTGAGTTGAATGATTGATTGGATCCTTGTGATGTCTAGGATTGAGACATTTGGACCAACCGTGAGTGATCAACCATTGGAGCAAGCTATGGAGCTTGAATAGCTCATTGGAATTGGTAAGCTCATACTTGGGTTGTGCTTTGAATTGAGTAATTGATGGTTGATTGTGAAATACTCTTGGATGCAATGTGTTGATTGCATTACACCATGTGTAGGTGTTGGTTTTGGAGTAGAGTATTGTTGACATTGGTGAAGAACAAAGGTCGACTGAAGCATTGAGGTAAGCCTTCGGACCTTGGGTGTAATTCCCTTGACTGTTCTACCAAGCCCTGAAAGGGTGGAGGTTGTGATTGTGTATATAAATGCAATAAAATAGTGTAATGCTTTGTTATACGTATGTGTATGCATTTGGTGTGGCATAGGATGGTGTTTCCCTATGTTGGTATGTTGCATGACGATGCGTAAATCATACTTGGTAGTTAGCTGGCCAGTAGGACTATTTGCATCTGAGTTTCCTTAGGACAGCTTGAGAGCTCGAGGGATTTCTCCTGGAGATGTATTGCACTTTGCATAGATATGTATTTACTGCATTATTATTGTTATTGCTATTACACTGATATGGAACTGTGGGGTGGAGAGATGCTCCAAGGACCCCTGGTTTACTGGATATATTCGTATATCTCACCCCGTGTTGTGGGGACCCCCTTTCAGGTAAGGATGCTGCAGGAGCCTCTGGTGGCAAGTGGCCATATCTGGATTATGCATGAAATATGGCATTTCTTTGAGTTTATGCATGCCTTTTGTAGTTGACATGTATAGGATTTTATTTTGAAAGCCCATGATCATATGTATATCTTGATTCATTGGATGAACTTAGCCTATGCTCATGCCTTTGGTTACACCTATTGTTGATGGGAGCCAAGGGAATGATCATAGTGTTTTGTAAGCTAAGTTCTATGAATTGTAAAGGATATGTAATGTAAATGATGTCTACTTGGAATTCAATATATGCATGCTTGTTATGTATTGAGTTGTTGAATTGGGTGGGCTGAAAATCAATTAGGTACCCTTTTGTTTAAACTGGTAAACGATGAGAAAACAAAGGTCATGCTGCCCAAATTCTAGCTAAATCTCATGAGGAGAGGTTGGATGAGTGCTAGGATTTAGTTTTGGGGCATGGACATTTGGGGTTTGTAATGGGGATGCATTTTCCCCTAGGCTTGGACTTGAGAAATGTGGGAATTGGAATTCCCTGGCAGCGCGCTTAAGCGCCCAGGAGCGCGCCCAAGCGCCCTGCTGCCCCTGCGAGTGCCAATGCATTCTGCCTCCTCGCGCTGGAGCGCCCAAGTGGGGGCTTAAGCGCCCAGGATTGCGCGCTGGAGCGCCCTGGCGTGCGCTTAAGCGCCCTTTACTGCAGAAAGTTGGGTGGCTTACTGCCCCCTCGTGTTTTAGCGCCCAGGGTGGGGCTTAAGCGCCCAGGGTTGCGCGCTTGAGCGCCCTGGTCCGCGCTTAAGCGCCCTTCGCCACTGAAGGAGGAGATGCTTCTGTCTCTGCGCGCTAAAACGTCCCAGTGGGAGCTTGAGCGCCCAGGCTAGCGCGCCTGAGCGCCCTGTTGCGCGCTTAAGCGCCCATCCACACTGGAAATGCTGATGCTTACTGCCTCCGTGCGCTTAAGCGCCCAGATGGAGGCTTTAGCGCCCGATAGCGCGCGCTTGAGCGCCCGGTAGCGCGCTGAAGCGCGCGGGGCCTGTGACCAACACTCTCTTGTGTTGCTTCAAATTGTCCTAACTTGGGCTACAGTGCTCCGATTTGAGCACGGTTTGAAGCCACAGGTAGCTAATGAAGAAACCTACAATATAGTAGAAGTATTGAACTAAACAAGAAGTAAATTAATGGTTTAAAAATGGGAAATGAACATGATGTTAAGCTTAATTTATCTGTTTCCGCAAGGTAATATGGTTATGATCACGAAATTGGGTATTATAAGTTCGGTACGTTTTAAAATGAAAAATTTATCCGGATTTTAATTGAACCCATGTGATTGTAACTGCGCTTAATATCATAATGCGATGTTAACAAACCGGTTCTAGAACGTATAGTTGTTTTAGTACTCTGTATGATTATTGCATTTGTGATCACTAAGTGTGGGCCTGATCAACTCACTTCTTTGTGTAACATGTGTAGTGACATGACGAGGAACCGAAACAACCCCGGACCATCAAACACCAATGCTCAGCCAGAACCTGTTTTGGCTGCTCTTGTGAGGCCTAGAAGTGGCCGTGGGGCAACGGGCGTACAGCCTGATCCCGTGGCTGAAGCTCTTGCAGCCGTTCAGAGAGAGTTGGCTGCTAGCAGGCAAGCCAATGAAAATTTGTTAAAGACAAATGAAGACTCGCGGACTGCTATGGCCGCGATGATGACCGAGCTGAGGACGTTGAGGGGTCCTAGGCCCGTGAACCGGCAACCCACTCCTCCTCCTCACACTGCTACGCCTTCTCCACCTCCTTCACAGGAAGAGGGTGGAGTGGGTAACAATGAGGGTGAAGGTAGTCACCACTCCGGAAGTCGGAGTCATCACACTGAGGTTCGTCAACCTCAAGTTGAAAATGTCGGTGATCATGAAATGGAGGAAAGGAGATTGATGGCTTTCCGAAAACATAAACCTCCTTCTTTTAAGGGAGGTTATGAGCCAATGGCGGCTGCAAAATGGCTCCAAGCTATGGAGAAGATATTCAGGGTGATGAGGTGCCCTGACGCAATGAAGTTGGCTTACTCTGTTTATATGCTGGAAGAGGAAGCAGAAGATTGGTGGACAAATACCGTGCAGCCATTAGAAGCTGAAGGTCGGGAGATCACATGGCGGTTATTCGAGACATTGTTCTTGGATAACTACTTCCCTAGAGAGGCTAGGGAACAAAAGC
This sequence comes from Gastrolobium bilobum, assembly GCF_033153095.1. NCBI lineage: Eukaryota > Viridiplantae > Streptophyta > Magnoliopsida > Fabales > Fabaceae > Gastrolobium > Gastrolobium bilobum. The sequence goes on along the minus strand of NW_026895156.1, from coordinate 2,810 downwards.
AGAATGAGTATAACGATCTCAAACAAGGGTCGATGTCTATTGACCAATACTTCTCAAAATTCAATGAGTTGGTGAAATACGCCAACTATGGGCGAGCCTTACCCACCCCGGCTGAAATGACCTCCAAGTTCCAATGGGGTCTTAATGAGAAGATGTCTCGGAAGATGTCAAATTGTGACATCCGAGAGTTCAGTCGGTTTGTAAACCAGTGTAGAAAGGTGGAAGAAGTGTATAAGGTGTCCCAAACCAAGAAGTCTTCTGAGGCCCAGGCACCTAGTTCCAATAAAGCAACGGGCTCAGGTTATTGGAAGAACAGGAAGGTGCAAGGCAAGAAGCTGAATGCGAATAAGCCCTTTGACTTGTTCAAAAAACCCGGTACTCAGAAGAAGTTTGTTGATAGAGGACCTCCTCCCAAGTGCAAGGGATGTGGCAAAGAGCATAGAGGTCCATGTGCTACTGGTGAGGTGATTTGCTTTAAATGTGGAAGATCCGGTCACTACTCCAGGCAGTGTCCTCAGAATGAAGCAAGGACTATGGCAGTTCAAGCTACTGCTGTTCCGGTCTCTGTTGTTCAACCTATGCTAGAGTCTCAGACGGTTGGTAGAGTATATACCATGGACCGTCAACAATCGGAGAAGGCTCCGAATCTAGTGAAAGGTACAATTTACATTGATAATATGGATGTTGAAGTGTTGTTTGATTCAGGAGCTACACACTCCTGTATGTCTGATTTTATGGCCGTTGGGCTAAATTTGCAAATGTATGACATTCGCCCTCCAATGAAAGTGGTTACTGCTACTGGAGAGGAGTGTTATACATCCGTGTTGTGTAAAGATGTTGAATTCAAATATGAAGGCCGAGATTACGTGCTGGATTTTATTTGTTTACCTATGATCAGCCTTCAAGTTATCTTGGGTATGGACTGGTTGTCAAAGAACTGTGCTATGATAGACTGCTGCGGTAAAAGGATTGTGCTTGATGCTGATGATTCTGCTACTAGTTCTTCCCCATATCTATCTGTGTTGCAGGTTAGAAAGGCTTTGAGGGCCGGGGCATTGGGATATGTCTTTGTGGGGGGTTTAGTAGGCGGAAGTCATGAGGAGATTGGCACTATTTCCGTGGTGAGGGAGTTTGTGGATGTGTTTCCAGATGAAATTCCACAACTTCCGCCTCATAGAGAGATTGAGTTCACGATTGATCTGTTGCCTGGTGTGGGGCCTATCTCTCTGGCTCCGTATAGGATGTCACCACCGGAATTAGCCGAGTTAAAGAAGCATATTGAAGAGCTTTCGGCTAAGCAGTTTATCCGGCCAAGTGTGTCCCCGTGGGGAGCACCAGTCATATTTGTTAAGAAGAAGGACGGTAGCATGAGATTGTGCACTGATTACCGTCAGTTGAATAAGGTTACCATTAAGAACAAGTATCCTCTCCCTCGCATAGATGATTTGCTTGATCTGGACTCACTAATGCTCCTGCGGTGTTTATGGATTACATGAATCGCATATTTAAGCCGTTTCTGGATCAATTCGTGATTGTGTTTATTGATGATATCCTGATATATTCCAAGAGTAAGGAAGAGCATGAAGGTCACTTGAGAACTGTGTTGCAAATTCTCAGAGAGAAACAGTTATATGCAAAGCCTTCTAAATGTGAATTTTGGCTTTCTCAAGTGCAATTTCTGGGTCACGTTATCTCTGCTGAGGGAGTAGCGGTTGATCCTAGCAAGATAGAGGCAGTTGTTGATTGGGAGAGACCCAAGACAGTAACAGAAATAAGAAGTTTTCTGGGTTTGGCTGGTTATTACCGGACCGGAAGGTGAATTTGAGCTATACAGCGATGCTTCCAAGAAGGGATTGGGATGTGTGCTGATGCAAGATAGGCGAGTGGTAGCTTATGCATCGAGGCAATTGAAACCGCATGAAGAAAATTATCCAACCCATGACCTTGAGCTTGCTGCAATTGTTTTTGGGTTGAAGCAGTGGAGGCATTTCTTGTATGGAATGCAATTTGCAATATTCAGCGATCACAAGAGTTTGAAATACTTGTTTGATCAGAAGGAGCTGAATATGAGACAACGACGGTGGACCGAGTTCCTAAAAGACTATGATTTTGAATTGAAATATCATCCTGGCAAGGCTAATGTTGTAGCTGATGCACTGAGCCGAAAATCTGTGAGCATATCAAGCATGATGATTAGAGATTATGATGTGATTGAGAGGTTCAGAGATATTCAATTATCTAAAATCTTTCCATGTAAAATTTGTGGCTTTGAAATCACAAGCATTGAGAATGAATTGATGACCAGAATCAAAGAAGCCCAGCTGCAAAATGAAAGTGCTAGACGACTAAAAGGTCAGAGTGGTGTATCCTGCAATGATGAGGGTATACTATTATATCAGGGTCGTGTAGTTGTACCTAGGCAGTTGGCGGAAGAAGTGATGACAGAGGCTCATAAGGGTCATTTTACAGTTCATCCGGGAGCTACAAAGATGTATCAGGACCTAAAGATGAATTTCTGGTGGCCTGGTATGAAGAAAGATATTGCCGAATTTGTCTCTAAGTGTCTCATTTGTCAGAAGGTAAAGAGTGAGCATCAAAAGCCTTCTGGTATGTTGCAACCTCTGGATGTTCCTGAATGGAAATGGGAGAGTATCTCCATGGATTTCGTAGTGGGATTCGGGACCCGAAGTTCACTTCTCGCTTCTGGGGAGCATTGCAGGAGGCTCTTGGCACTCAGTTGAGACTGAGCACTGCTTATCACCCACAGACGGATGGTCAGACTGAGAGGACCATTCAGACGTTGGAGGATA